>NC_031770.1:22650769-22804182 GCF_001522545.3 Parus major
GGGGTGCGGGCGAGGGGGTGCCGCGGGATCCCGCCGCATGCCGCAGGGCGGTGGGGCCGGGCACCGCTCCCGCTCCCGCCCGGGCGGCGGCGCCGGGGGACGACAACGCGCCAGCCCTGGGGCCGAGGGGATCCCGCCGCCGAGGGGCTGGGATCAGGGGGTGCTCCCCTGACGCCGGGGATGTCATACGGAGTGGGGCAGCCGTGTGGGGGCCCGGGGCTGCGGGCGCTGTGGCCCGGCCTCCCCCAGCCCCGGGGCGCCGGAGGGGGAAAGTGGCCGCGGTAAAGGAGCGCTCTCCCTCACCCGGGAGCTCTCCTGCCCTGAGCCGGGAAGGGCTGCTGCGCCTGCCCTCCGGCTCCAGGGCGGCTCCTCCGCTTTGGGTTAATTCAGAAGTTAATTCTCTAATAATACAGCGAGCAATGTAGTAACTTGCTCCCGTGGTCACTGATCTTTGCCACTGGTAGTCGTAAATGATTTTTTTTTTAAGTCTACAGAAACATTCTTGTGAAATACCTCATCGGTCCTTCTTCCCTTGGGCTCAACATTTGTATTAGATTGCACCAAAATGTTCCCTCGAAGGGAAGGATTTTACATCTTGGGGACAGATATGTGATGCATACAGCTTATGCAGTGTTCTGTTTAAGCTCACGGACAATGACAGACTGTAAGAAACCGTAGCTGGGAAGGGAGAAATTGAAACGAGGATAGTTATAGGCCTACTTCTGCCTTCAAAGAGGGGAAAAAAACCCCAACAGACAACCTCTCAAGGGTTATAACTGGAACAGAAAAAGGTCTTTGGTGTTAGCATTTGTGATTCAGCCTTACATTATAATGGTTACCAGCAGCCTCATTTTCTTTTTATGGTCATCCTGGTTTCCTGGTTGCATGACACTTCCATCAGCCCACTGTCCTTAATAATTTAACCTTTTATGAAATTGTTTTGATTTACAGTGTAGATTAGAGCAAGAGTGAAAAAGTATGATATCACCCCTTGGCTATTAAATTTCTTTGAACTATACGCAAATGTGGGAAAGGCTTGTTTTTTTCCTAACCAGCTACTAAGTTTCTAATTTTATTTTTATGTAACTGAAGAATACCTTTCAGGTATTGTAAATTCTCTGTGCTGAGCTTTTCAAAATCTATGCTGAGTTTTGGATTCAATGGTTGGCTTGCTTGCTTGCTGAAGTCCCAAGTCATATAAACTATGATGAAAATAGAATTAAAACCACAACTCAACATGTGCTTTGCCTCTGTTTGTTTTTTGTGTCTAGTCTGAAACCCAGAATAGCCCATATTACTTGTGATTTCCAAAATGACCTCTGAATATAAGCAATGGAATTTAACAGTCTTTCTAGGTTTGTCTCAGCATCTTTATTCATCCAATTAATCAATACAAGCAAATCTCTGTTGAATCAGCTAGGTGTTACTTGATTTACCTGAAACACAAGGGTTTGTGCTATAATTCAAAATAGAAGCAAATGTCTAATTTAAATTTGAACAAAGAATTATTAGGTTAGTTTGTTACAGCATGGTGCTAGTAAGGCCAAGATTGTGTGTTTGCCTCCAGTATGGGCCATTCACTTAAGACTTGGACTTGATCCTTGTGGGTCCCTTCCAACCCAGAATGTTCTGTGATTATCAAGCAGCCTTCTGATGCGCTATAAATTGGACCCATCTTGCTCTGTCATAACAAGTTTAGCTACACAAAACTCTTAGCTCTGGACAACATTTCCATAAAACTGTGTGGGCTGGCTATAACCAGACTGCATTCTTTGTGTTTATCCTGCCAGTTATGAGTTGGTCTCCATCAAAAGCACAAAACCTTAATTTGTGTTCTCAGTTTTCCTGATACTACTTCTAATCTTTGAAGGATTTGAATATCAACTTTTCTACTTTCGAATAAAAAAAAATCAGACTGCGATTTACAGTATTCAACCTCAGTATAATTCTATGGGCTCGTGATGTTGTTCAACAAGGATTTGGCAGGGATACCTGGCAGGTTGGTGAGCTGGGAGTCCTCAAGCCGTGGTGAGGTCCTGGCCGGCCCAGCCGCCCGCTTGCTGCTGTCAGAAGAGGGAGACCTTGCCTTCTCTTCCCTGCCCGCCGAGCTGGTTCAGCTCGCCAAGCCTGCATACTATTCCTTCTCTGGGCTAAGTTCCTGCCATTTTGGTGAGCTCCCTGGGAGGTCAGCACAGGGGGAGCTGGGCGGCCGAGGGGCGGGGAGGACCAAGGGATGCCCTGCAGCGCGTTGGCTGGGTGGCTCAGCTGCCTCCGAAACCTCCCACCGCTTACAAACAACACAAGAGCAACAAGCGTCCTACGGTAACTGCCATCACTCTGTCAGGGTCTTGCTAGCAATTAATGCATTTTAATTTTTTTCTAAGCGGGGCTGTTTCAGAAATGAAAGCATTACAGAAGTTTAGAAGTGACAGAGGTCTCTGATCATCCTCCTGGTTCGTTCCTTTCTGGCACAGAATTGCTGTGTCATTATTTTCCCAGACGCCTAAGTTTTTATTAAAAGGCTTTGCCTTGAATTTATAAGCTTTCCAAGAAAGACAATGCTGAAGAAAACATACTATGGCTGTGGTAGGAAGCAACATACCTTTGTTCAATAACTGGACTAATGAAAATAAAACCACTTCAGAAAACCTTAAAAAAAAAATCACATTTATGCAAGTATCTTATTGCTCAAAGTCGCAGCAGCCGAAATACAGATGTTCTTCCGGTTTCTTGGTTTTAGATGCTTGTTTCCAGGTTGAATTTTGAATTGTGGATGTTATCCTAAAAAAAAAATAATCAGACCGTAATTATCTGAGTTCAATGAACAAGACTAATGACAGGCTTAGATTTGTTTCAAGGGGGAGCTTTTGAGCCATAAAGTGTAATGATGGATTTAGGTTTAAAAGCAAGTTCAGTTTCAGAACCTGACATTTGACATAATGTAGTCTTTATATTTATAATTGAGATTATGGCCTTATTTTCCAGAAAAAATAAAAACCGTTATGGAAATTTCAAGAGATGACAAATCTGCCCTTTAGTATCTGGTGTTTTGGTATAATTACTGATCCACCCCATGGTTAAATGTTTGACCTTGATTTCTTTTTCAATTTGAGGGTTTTCCAGCATGAAGTTGCTGGTTCACTCCTTTCTAAATCAGTTTAGTATCATGTGAATCTCTTGGATTTAGTCAGTCATTTGTCTCTTTCCTTTTAGAAGCATAAGATGCAATGGGGTCCTACAGTACATATACACTATACAATGGTACAATAGTTTTAAAAAGCCAAACGTGTTTTCTGTGATCACATTCCCTGTGCATCAAAAGGGAAGTGGCCGCAGCCTCCCACAGCCTGGACACACACAAAAGCATACATTATTATTGGCAATGGGCTTGCTCAGAGAACAACAAATGCATTATTCCAGTTTGTCCCTGTGCTCAAGAAACAGTATCTCTGCTTTGTTTCAAGGTAATGTTAACAACCCCTGCTCTCACCTTGGTGCTCTTGCCTTGATGTACTTTGGGGTGTGGTTTCTCCCTCTTAGGTCCTTTAACTAGGAAGCGCAGGACATGGAGAGCTTCCAGGATGAAATAGCTTGCTCTCTTTTCAGTGTCACTTCTGATTGCATCCTTTGCAAGTTAGAAAAAATGGCCAAGGGTTGAAATGAAGCTGAATAATTTTTAGTAGACATACATCAGGATCCCAGTTACTGCAAACTACCACGCACTTCCCTTTTTCCACTTTCACCACCCGTGTGAGGAGCAGGCCTGTGTCAGAAGAGCAACGTCCCAGCCTTGCTGGTCCAAGTTGCCCCTAGTCCAGTGGACTGACTGCTCTGATTCCAGATATGAGGTGAAGTTATGGATTTCATTGGCAGCCTAGTATGATCTCAGACCACGCTGCTGCAATTTGAAAACTAATCCTGGAAGTAAGACTTTTTAATTTTATTTTTTTCTTTCAGCCAGATTGCTTTGCTGATTGCAGAGCATAAGGAATGGTGCAGGAAACGTGCCAAGGAGGGGAGAGGATGAAAGCATGCTGCTTTCATTCAGACTGCTGATGAAAGCCCTGCTCACAGGGCCCCCCACCACAAGAAAAAAATTGAGGTGCTGGAGCATGTCCAGACAAGGGCAATAGAGCTGGTGAAGAGTCTGGAGGACAAGTCTTATGAGGAGTGACTGAGTGAAGTGCTAGGGGTTGTTTAGCCTGGAGAAAAGAAATTTCAAGGGAGACCCTCTGCTGTCCACAACTACTGCAAAGGAAGCCGTAGAAGGGTGGGGGTTGTTCTCTTCACTCAATTAACGAGCAATGGAACTAGAGAAAATGGCCTCAAGTTGCACCAAGGGAGGTTTAGAATGGGTACTAAGAAAAATTTCTTTATGGAAAGAGTAGTCAAGCATTGGAACAGGTTGTCCAGGGAAATGGTGGAATTATCATCCCTGAAGGGATTTAAAAGATTGGCAAGATGTGGTGTTAATGGAGAGTGGTGGATTTGGTAGTATTACATTAATGGTTGAACTCAATGATCCTAAGGGTCTTTTACAATCTGAATGATGCTATGAATCTTTCCATGAAGGCTAAAACAAAAGTGAATTGTGATGGCTAGGGTCCTGCTATCCCTTATGCAAGTTACTCCCTCCAGCTACATGGGTTTGCCTCCTATCACTGACACTGCTTCCCCAGTGAGTCTGATCACCTCCCAGTGCTGGCAGAAATGCCCTGTCATTTTCCCCATAGATGGCTTCACTGAGTCAGCCAGACAAGCAACAGAAAAGGAGGTAGGACTGTGTGCTCAAAAATGGGATTTGCAGCCACACCACTTTAAATTGCCTCTAATTGTCTTAAAGCCATGGCTGCTATCTCATCTGGGAGATAAGATACTCTCTAAGAAGATCAGTCCAGGTAGTAGACAAAATACAAAAGGAAAATTGAACTTCCACAGCTGTTTGCACTGTTGTCAGCTCTGGAAATCCACAAGCAGTAGTTTTCTCTCAACTTCAAGCTCAGGAACGTTTTAGCAAAGCTCAGAGCTGCCCATCAGTCACTGATCCACTGAGCTGCTCCTTTAGCACAACCTGCAGTAGCTGTTGAGCTCCTGGGGCTCTGGCCCAGTGCTGGTGGAGCTGGGTGCTGCTGGTTGAGGGATCCTCTTGGCAGCTCCTGGTGGGACATGGCTTTGACCTTTCTGCATCTCACTCTAGTTGGGTGCATGGGAGAGACAATGCCACTTCACAGGGATGCCCTGAAGCAAATTAAACCATGTAAAGTGTTTAGGAATATTTTTGTTAAGAAATTACAGATAGGCAAGTGAGAAATAGTGATGACTTAAAGACTTCTTTTTTTTTCTGTAACACTATTAGTGTTTTGCAACTGTATGTGAGCCCCAGAGAGGAAAAGGAGCTAGAGACATTCTTGCTTCATTTGGTTTGTGCCAGTTCCCATTCCTCTTGGAAGAGTTGCTTATACTATCATGCTGTCAGAAATAATCTTTGGGCATGTACATGTGCGCACAAAGGACTCAGTGACATGGGCCATCTTGCAGGATCTTGTCCTAGTGAGCAATGCTCCAGTTTGTGTGGCTTTTTCACATGCCAGAAAAGAGGAAATGTTTTATTTTATACAGTACACTGACATACATATTTGTAAATTTACAAATTTGTTTAATATAGACACATTACATAAATTATATTACATGCATTTGTAAGTTATGAATGCATAAACATATAAAACGGATGTCTTTATAAAAGTAACATGAGTGAAAGTATTTTTTTTTAATAATTTCCAGATTTTAAGTTGATGGTATGTTTTGAGCTATTCTGCAATTTAAAACCATTGACTGTATATCTGAGATGGGAATACAATCAGGGGTCAGTAATACTGTCTCCATTTTACAGATGGTTAAAGTAGGGAACAGAGGTGGTCCAGTGTCATGCAGGAATGTAGCTGCAGAGATAAAGTATGAAAAAATTTTTCCTGGTTCTTTGCACCTTGTTATGTCTTGAAGACTGACCGGTGTTGTTCAAGTAAATCTTATGCCCAATTTGAAATGTTTGGAGCTTTGGCTGACATGCAAGAAGCTTTATCCCACTGGCTTTGTATGCGCTCCCAGTGGTAACAGCTGAAAACTGCTCCATGAAGAGGCACACCTTACTCTAAATCTGCTGCTGTTCCAGAAACACGTAGTCCTGTTTGCAGACAAAGATTCAGTTCAGTTACACTATTTAATAAAAACTGCCTTTACAGAGGTACCATCAACTTGAAATCCAGTGAAATGACAGATTTAAGGTACTGTCTCCTACTACTTTTGTTGAATGCCCCCATCAATCTTTCTGATTTGTTTTCTCTTGGCTTTAAAAATCTGTTATGTGGTAAAATTGACATATAAAAAAGAGGCTTTAGGATGGCTTGCTACAGAAAGCTGTATTAATGTGTTTGTTGAAGAAGAGAAATCCTACTTTTGAGTACAGAAGGAAAAATGAAGCTGATTACAATCAAAAAAAAGATTCTAAATATAAAAGGTTATAGAAAAGACATATGATGAGAGTAGAAGGAAGCCTGGCATACTAACTTTAAGTTACACTTAATCTAAATAACTTTCTGTAACAGAAGGATAATATCTAAATACAGATATGATTAAGTCCCTGTGGTTCTCTCTTGCAACACGCAATGTGTCTAAGTCTGCACTGGCAACTGAAATCAAGATTAAAGTTTTATTCCTTTTTCAGAATTTTGTCTGTTGGAAGTGGATGCAATATTGGCAATAGCACACTGCATATTGTGTGGAAGAGCACAGACAGCCACCTCTGATCAGAACTATCCCTGTCATCCCATCACCCTACTTGCAGCCATTTCTATTTTCTATTTCATATTCCTCAGCACAGAAGCAAATTATTTTGCTGATTTAATTCAAAATTGAATGTACCCTGTGTAGGTTTTGTTGAAGGAGTTGAAAAGAGCCATCCACATCTTCTGCTCTGAACTTTCCCATTCAGAACTGTAACCTGAATTTTTATACAAGTCTTTTATAGTCATATATACCAGTTACTTCAAAGTCTCACTGTGTCTTACATATGTTACATATGTTTCTTACATATGTGACAGTGGGCAGATATGCATTTAAACTGTAGGGATACAGCTGTCAAGATTTAAAAATGCTCACATGGCTAGACTCATACTGTATATCCAATATATATACAGTATATTCTGTTTATAGTGATGTAGGGCACTTTACATCATCAGATAGAAATAAGCTGTATTGTTTCACAATTTTACAGTGATGGGAATACTCTTACAGTAGAAGACAAGCTCCTTTACATTTCTGTGTCACAGCTTTTATTTGGTGGCCCCAAAACACTTGAGGAGGTGAGAGCTACACTGAAAAACAGCAGAAAATGCAGTGAAGTTACTGTATGGCTGCAGTGAGACAGGGAACTGCAAGGAACCCCCATAAATAAAATTAAATTTTAAGCTCCAAAACAATCTCCTGATGCAAGCTTAAGTCTGTGAGACTAAAGTTTTCAGACTTTTGGGTCTGTTCTGCTGAGGAAAGAGGTAATGGTGCAAATTAGGCACGACATTTTTTTCAGAGGTAAAAAAGAAGAGACCTTCCTTTGGGTCATAAAGTGTGGAATTTTCCTAAAAAAGTCTCCAAATTTTTCTTTTAGCTATGGGTAGTACGAGCTGGTCCTTCCATATCTGGCAGCTTCCTGGAATCTACCAATAATGACTGGATAAGCTAGGGACCAGAAGGCTCATCTTTTAAATCTGCAGTACCTACAGCATTGCTAGCTTGCTAGAAAAGTTTGAAGAAATATGGGGAGGGAAGAAATATTGGGAGAGAAAAGAGGTTTCTCAAACCAACTTTTGCTTTAGTTGATGTGTTGGTCTGCAGAATCCATTTAACTTTATTGAGAAATTCCAACAACAACAAGGCATACATCTGTGTTTCTCTGGGTATATATTTTACAGCTTATGTGTCCTCTTATCATGCCAACACATTCTCTAAACCCCCTTAGGAGAACCAGTACAGCTCCGTGGATTTTTGAGTCCCATGCCAGCTGACTAATCTAGCAGCTAGCAATAGCTCAAGATTGAGGCACTGATAATTCCTCTGCACCCTAGACAGGGGCAAATGAGCTAATTATACTCTGATTGTCTATCAGTTGAGGAAATCCCCAGATGAGGAGTTGTGGGTGTATTTCACTTTTCATGCACTACTTGAGTGATGCTGTGCAAACAAAGGAGGGCAAAAAAATAAATTCAGCTCTAATTACTCATAATGAACTTGTGGCCTTCTTAAACTATGCTCAACTCAAGAAGCAAACCCAGGTTTGAGAGACACTTCTTACAGAAGTTCTGTTTTAAGATTGCGCCATTAGAGACTGTTCTCACTCAAGTGTCTGCCAAAAACCTCTTGAGTCTGTGTTTAAGGAGCAGTCCTGCGTGGAGGTCTGTCCCTGGTGGTATGCCAGTGTTTCTCCCTTCCTATTAGAAGACTATCTGAAGATCTTGGACTTGTTCCATTCTTAAACTCCAAGCATCTTTATTGTCTATCTGTCCTTGCAATATGATAGGCCAGAAACTTTTACTGTTCAGCCTTTTGTAAATCTTGTTTCACAATCTGGGTAATACAGATTTCTCAGTTTCCCATTTCCACTTTTGTAAGGTTTGTTATATTCATTTGTATGTCTTGGGGTTCATTTCTGCAGTCCTGCCTACATTTCATGCAGTTTTTCGTCTTATCTGCAATTGCTATCTATACTCTCAATCATCTTATCTCTTTTTATTAGTAATAGATCCAGTCAGTCCTTATGTTTGCATATACTCTAGGACGGTAATGTTTTGTCTTGCCAGCAAACAGAGATTTTAAAGTTGTGATAACCTCTCTGCTTGTCTGAGGGATGTGAAAATAGTGTTATGAATGTTGTTTATGAAAACTGGTGTTTGCAACCTTCAGCTGTTTTCACATACTGTAGCTGACTGTCCTCAAAGAAGGGACAAGCAGAGGAGACAATGTGGCAAGCCCACTGTTGACATCTAGTCCTAACTAACTGACCAGGAAAATCCTAAGCATTTTCCCTCAGTTACCTCTATGTAGATACCACTTTGAGGACAGTTTTATTTAAATCACACTTTCTTTGCTCCATGTTAAACTCTGATTATACCTTATTTCATCCTCCTAATTTTTTCTCCTACTGACCTTGCACTATGCATAAACATTCTTCATAGGGAAATTAGTGATCTATTTGTTGTTAATTTTTTATGTCTTAGTTTTTGTTCCCAGTACATAATGATCCACTTACATCTCAACTTGCATGCTGTAACCTCCACTTTCGACTTCTCTCTCCTGCCAACAAAGCAAGTTTATTTCCTAATAACTTAAAGTACCTCCTTTTATCTCCTTTTATCCTTAACTCTCTAAAGATGCTTTCCTCCTTCTTTGTTAATTAATTCTCTCTGTTTCCAAGGATCCTCTGCCTAGGATTGTGACTGTCTCCTTCAGTGCCATGATCTGCTCTGAGATGGAAAGCGACAGGTAGGCGCTTCTGTCCCCCTCCCATTCCTGCGCATCGCAGTAGAAGGATGCCAGCTTGCCCAAAAGGGGCTCTTGGCCAGTTTTTGAGCAAGTGTTTTGAAAACTAGTTAGGCAGTTTTCCCACTGTAGACAGGCTCATGGAAGGACCATTAATTACTCACTGCAGGCTTAACTATGGGCAGAAAAAGGGGGCTTTTGTGTGATTGTCAAACCTTCACCATTATTTGTACATGTTGGTTTTGTATTTAATAGGATTACATGACTTCTTTGCTCTATATGCCAAAATGGATGGCTCCTTTCAGTAATAAAACAAAGCCAATAACCTGAAAGGAACCATGGCTCAAAAGCACAAACTTGACCTCTGAGTGACCTTGACATTTACAGACTAAAAAGAACTTTTCTTTGAACAGACAGAAGTCAGGGAGCCAGAAAAAACCAGGAGAAAATGGTTTTGTTGCTTTCTGATTACATTGTTTAAACCAACATACTACATGGTTTACAATACTTCATTACAATGTATTAGGGCCTGGAGGTGATTTAATGTCTGTTTATAACTGAGACTAATCTTGAAATAAACAAATGAATGTTTGGAAAATGGATGAAGCTCTTCTGCCGGAGACAACGTTAAATGCATCTCTGAAGAGTAAATCATGGCTGTAGAGCACTTAAATGCTTTTTATTTCTACCTTCGGTTGTATTTCAGTAGTTTTATCTAACAAAATTAATCATGGTGCAGTAAAAAATTTCTAATTGGTTAGGACTGCCTAGCAGCCATACATTCTATAACAAATCCACAATTTAAAAACTGTTTAGCCCTTTAAAATCAAGGAAAAAGATAAACTAGAATATGCTGTAGCATTATACGAGGCACCATGGTGATCTAAATTAAATCTGTTACAACCTGTTCTAATTTGAAATTGCTCTGTTGTGTGAATGAAGGGGGAAAGAAGAGTTAGTTCACTTGTTCAAAGCATTTTCATATTCCCAGATGAATCTTTCATCCACCCTGTATGTTCCCATTTCCTTTGTGCATCCTCTCCATAACCGCACATAAATGTGGCTTCAGATGGAGTCAAGAACTCTTTCTCCAGCGGTTCAGTAACAGTTCTGGTCTCCATCAGCCAAGAACAAGCACTGTCACCAAGTGTCACCATCGGATGCCCAGCTGCTCCCGACACTCAGAAGCTCCTCTGCAGTGCTGAGGCAGGGACCTACAGGAGGTTGCTCCAGTTTCTTCTCCCAAAGGATTACTGCAGTGCTCATCCTGCCATCCATCTCTGCAGGCAACTCCTTGGCCACTTCTGCTTTCTCCCTGTCCTGCCTCTCCTGCCACCCAAAGCCCTATCCATGGTCCCCAAGCACTGCACAGCACATTTCTCTTCTTCTAACATCTGACTCATTCCAAAAATGCCTTGAATTTCCCGAAGTATCAGCCACTAAGCAGTTAAAGCTTGATTTGAGATGGGGTGTGTGTGGGGGGGGTGTTTAAAAGTGAAGTCGCATGGCTGCTCCAGCCCCAGCACCCACCCACACCCTTCCGGTCGCAGGCTGGAGCGAGCGGGAGCTGGGAGCGGCGGGAGCGGGGCGCTCCTGCACCGCCGTGCCCGCGCCGCCTGCCGACACCTGGCGCCGGCAGCGGGAAGAGCAAGGAGAACGGGGCTCTTCCCTCGCCTCCCGCTGGAGCCTCCTGCAGGGAGCCAGCGCAGCCGGCATGGCTCAGGAGGACTGCTGAACCTGCCTGTCTCACCGTATCCTACACCCGCTGGAGCAGCTTTGAGGCTCCGAACTTTGACAGTGCACTTGCTTGCGCTGTAGTGGATGCTAAATACCGTGACTCCTCTTTCTTAGTGCAAGGGTTCTAAAGGTCTGGTCCTACGGCAACGCAACATCAACAGTGGCACTTCATACACTTCACACGGCTGACTGCCCCTCTGTATACCCCCCTTCCTGCCACTTTGTTTGCGGCTCAAACACAAGCAGCAGAAGTCTCAAGAATATTTAAGTTTGTTCAAACTTGAAAAATAGTCAACCATGTGAAGGAAAGTCCTGCAAAGGGGAAGGCTGCAACATAAGCCTGTATGTGCATCAATAAGTGCAGGTGAAGAGCATTAGCTACAGAAAAATTTTAAGTGCTTCTTGCACATTCCTAGGTGCTAAAGCTGACCACCTCTGAGCAACAAACAAACTTTCTTGGTACCAGCTCACAGACCTTTTTGCATCCTAAAATCATAGAATGGTTTGGGTTGAAAGGCACCTAAAAGATCACGTACTTTGAAACCTCCTGCCATTAGCAGGGACACCTTCCTCTAGACAAGGTTTCCCAAAGCTCCATCCAACCTGGCCTTAAACACTTCCAGAGATGGGACATCCACAACTTCTCTGGGCAATCTGTTCCAGGGCCTCACCACCCTCACAACAGAGAAATTCTTCCTAATATCTAATCTAAACCTACTCTCTTTAGTTTGAATTCATTCTCCCTTGTCCTGTCACCATAGGCTCTTGTAAAAAGTCCCTCTCCATCATTCCTGTAGGATCTTTTCAGGTACTAGAAGGCCATAGGTAGGACACTCTGAAGCCTTCTCTTCTCCAGGCTGAACAATCCTAATTCTCTCAGCATTTTCTCACAGGACAGGTGCTCCATCCCTTTGACCATCTTGGTTGCCTCCTCTGGATTCCATCAACAGGTCCATGTCCTTGCTTTGCTGAGAACCCCAGAGCTGGACAGCACTGCAGGAAGGGTCTCACCAGTGGGGAGCAGAGAGGCAGAATCCCCTTCCTTGGCCTCCTGCCCAGGCTCCTTTTGATGTAGCCCAGGACACATTTGGCTTTCTGAGCTGCCAGTGCACATTGCTGGGTCATGTCCAGCTTTTCATCCACCAGCACCCCCAAGTCCTTGGCAGGGCTGTTCTTGATCTATTCATCTCCCAGCCTGTATTAGCTGCTATGTCTAAATACACACTAGCAGTGTTCTGAATTTACAGTGAAAACAGATGAGATCAGGCGCGTTTTTGCATATGTAGTTTTTTTCTCCTTTGCTCCCATGTTAGTTTTTCCCCCTGTGCAACTCATTAGAGACTATTATCTTAACTCCTGTTAAATCTCTTTTAGAGGTTGGTGTTTTAACTTACCAGCTTGAGCTCTAGACTGTTGACATGTTACACTGCAGAAAGCAGTGAAATTATCATGGACTGGGTTGGCACTGTATTTTTTCTAAGGCACCGCGTGATGAAAATAAATCATGTTGTCCCTCTGACATGATCCACTAATGAAGATGCACATCCTCTTGCCCTGGATGTTAAGTGAGAGCCCTTCCTCCATCTTTTTTCTTCATTTCCATTGTGGAAGAAGCTTTCTAATTCTGCACATCAGTTTGCTTAGCAATATTGCTGTTGCCTAATGCAATAAAAATCAGTTATGTAACTGCCTTTGCTAGAGTTGCAGAGAGCATTCACTAGACAGGAACACGGCCACAGTATCTTTATGCTTTCATTATGCCTCCTATGTTCGCTGTTATTATGCAATATGCTATGCTTTCAGTATCTTTTTTAAAATAATTTTCCTTGGCATCATGTTTAGAATATTATACACTTGTAATATAAGCTCATGCAAAGACAGAGCGAGGAAAAGAAATAAGCTTATTCAGATTTATTGCTAGAAGGGCTGATATTATAGCACTAGTGCCTCCAAGGAACAAAGAATCGCCTACAGTTTGTCAGATAGTATTTGTAATACTCTAATTCTGAACCAAATTCCTAAAATAACCTGTGTTTTCAGATTACTGTGTGCTCTTTTGTTCTGAATAATGTCTTGCTTAGTGAACTATGTCTTATCAATCCACCAAGTACTGGGTGTCATTGTTCACCTCATTCACAATTCATCTTTTAATTAACATTATCACAGGAAAAATTCTATTTTGGTCAGCATAATTTGTCATTGGAATTGGCAGTACAGAAATAAAAGAATTACCATCTGAATTTATCTGAAGACTATGAAGGAGATGGTGACTACAAACCTACCTCATCTGGCACTGAAGAGGAAGGGAGGAAAACCATGTAAATGATAATGGCTTTCAAAATTGTATTTGCAATGTAAAAATCACTACTTTGGTCATTCAGTATCTGCTAAGCAAACAATTTAATCAAAATTACTGTTACTGAAAATACAAACCTTAATCCTACATTTAGACACGTGCTTTATTTGGTGGAAAGGGTTGCTGACTTAGGCAAGATTTAACAGGTATAAATGTCTTTTCAAAGTGATGTTTTTAGATATAGGTATGTAATATAGACTTCAGGCAGCAAAATGCTGATCATTTGCTTTAATAGTTAGACCTCAAATTAAGTTGCAAGTGCATCATTGTTTTAGTGAACAGACATGGAAGTGCTTTTAAAAAAATTTTTTTAACTGTACCAGGGAACATTTCACAGAAAATAGGAACATTTCTGAATCCTTCTCACAAGACTCACCTTTCATAACGATTTCCAGAAAACTCCATTAAATAGCATGTTGTTTTACTGAGTCTTCTCTATAGACATTTATCCCTGCAGTCTAGATATGCAGTATTTTTCTATTTACATTCAAATTAATACAATGTTGTCAAATTGACTGCATCTAGGGTACAGTTAACATACCAGCAAACCAGCTGCTTAAAAATTCCCTCCAACATCCCTTTACCTGTTGATTTCATCCATTTCTAGTTGCAAATCCACAGGCCCTGAAGTTGATCACGTTCAAGCAGCATTCAGCCAGGCTAACAATAATTACTGTATGCTAAGCCCTCTGGAGTGTGCTCTACTGGAGGTCCCTTCTCTTTCAAATCAGCTGGGCTTCAGCTTGGCTGCCATGGGTGAGTTCTGGTGCATCAAGAAGCAGTCTTCTAGTGGGTGTTTCATTAGTACCTTCTAAAAGAGATTTCAGAAAGGGACCATCAGTCTCCACTGTGACACTATTTCCTCATTTATGCCTATTGTGCTGGTTTAGGATGGATTAGAGTTAATTTTCTTCCCAGGGGTTGATATGGGGCTGTACTTTGAATTTGTGTTGAACACAGTGTTGATAATATGGAGATGTTTTTTGTTATTGCTGTGGGGGGCTTACACAGACTTAAGGCCTTTCCTATTTTTTGTGCTGCCATGCTGGTAAGGAAGTTAAAGAAGGGGATGCATGGCATGTTGGGAGGAGACAGAGCTGGGACAGGTGACCCCATCTGACCAAAGGGATATTTCCAGACTATAGGATGCCATGCTCAGTATATAAAGTAGGGGGCAGAAGGACGAGGGTGTGACAAACTCACTTTTTGAGTGATGGTGTTTGTCTTTCCAAATAAATGCTACACGTGATTGAGACCTGCTTTCCTGGAGATGGCTGAACAGCTGCCTGCCCTTGGCAAGCAGTGAATTGATTCCTTGTCTTTATTTGTTTGTGAGTGCAGCTTTTGCTTTACCCATTAACTTGTCTTTATCTCAACCCACAAGTTTTATACCTTTTACCCTGCCAATTATTTCCCCAGTCCTACTGTTTGAGGGGTAAGCAAGTGTTAGAAATAGCAAGTGGCTGAGTGGCACTTGGTTTGCTGTCTGGGGTAAAACCAGGGCACCTTTTTACATTGTGTTCTTAACAGACACAGCATTTATTAAAAATACTGGACCTCAATTAAGTTAATTGATCTCCAGTTAAACTACCATTTAGGTTTTGGGTTTTTTGTTTTTTTTTTTTTTCCTTTTTTTCATGACAGATGCAAGCAGTGCTTGAACAGACAGGTCAGGAGATGAAAGAGGTATAGATGACATCTGCATCTTTCATAACCATAGTCTGTAACATTCTATGTGCTATCTTGTGTGTTGAAAGCATGGTGAGACCCAGAAACATCTCAGCTAGAGCAGAGAAATGACATGGAGGTTTGCTACTAAACCTGCTGAAAAATTAAAATTGTCCAGATTTCTCTTTTGCAGTTTCTATCTGATAATAGATTCCGTAAGAGTTAGGCTTTTTGGCAGAAGATAAAGGCAGTCTTCTCAACCTTAATTATTACTCCTGAATTTGAATAGTATCTTTGCTTCTGAAGTAAATGGCACAGGTTAAATGTTATGGAAAATTCTTCCTGAAGTTGTAAAAAATGATACTCAGTAAGTTGTTTTGTTCATATTGAAATAATGACTTTGCAGGCTAATTTCTGTTTGGGTTACCCACTTTGCTAGGTAAAATAAGATGCCTCTCACATTACTAAACTCCAGGATTTTTCTAACATTTTCTTCATGCATCCCAGAACGGGAAACAATTAAGTCATACAGCTTTCTTTCACCCTGTGCTATTTTCCAAAGAAGATTCATGTTCTGTATTCCTTAGGCATGCACAGTGCATGAATGAGAAATAGTATGGGCTTTACTGATCTTCTCAGGAATATATAATTATTTTCTGTGTTTTAAGAACAATTACTTAAGAAGTGGCAATGGTGATAAAATAAGCACAGTAAAATACATACCCTGCATATAGGAAGGGAACATACAAAGGAAAATTACACATATTATTGGGAAACTTGATATGTAAATTATTGAGGAGAGAATGAGGAGAAGGGAGAGGAAAGGAGATAAAAAAAGGGAAGAAGCAACTATGGATACTCACTATGAGAATGCTTACAAAGTTTTAAAGAATATAAGATGTAAAGTGGCACTCTCTCTCAATGCAGAATTTTGATGTAACTTAGTATGTTTGGCAAAGGAAACATTTATAGGTGCCTTCAGCTAGTACTGCAGGCAGTTATGACTTGGTCTGCCTTTCCTGACTGTTTATTTCCCTCCCATGTGTTGTTTAGATTTGGAAGCATAAATTCTCCAGAGCTGAAATTTCCTCAGCAGGGTTTGCTAGGTTAGGCTCTTGCTGTGTGGGTCCTTATCTCAGCCATGAAGGCTGATAGGAGGTTCAAGGTAGAAATAGTACTCAGTTTATGCACAACGCTTAGGTCCATGCAGAAGCTGCCAGCAAGTGAAGGAAGGTGTGTTTTTAAACCTCAGCAAGCTTAGGTGCCCTGTGGCAGCACGCATGGTCAGACACGTCTGCTTGGTTTGGGCCCAGGTGTAATTACAGAGGAGCAAGGCAAACCCATGGGTACAGCAGTGGTACAACAGGTTTTCAGAAAGGCCTCATAAGATGCTGAGCCTGTATGTGCTGAAAAGGAGTTATGGAGGATGATTTTTTGCTGGGTTTAGTGGTGGTGACTTGTTTTTTGAGACGCAGAGCAGCATCCACACTTGAGTGACCAAGGCACGCCTCAATTTGGGTGGCCCGCTGGCAGCTGAGCAACAGAATTTATAGCTTCTGCTATTTAGTAACATTTGTCTTAAAGCCATAGTTTCCACCTTTGTATATTTACCAATTTATTTTCTTTCCACCCGCATGGAATGTCAGAGCTCTCCAGGAAGCCCTCACTGCCCGATGGCAGTGCTGACAAGGGCATTTCAGCTGAAGGGGGCACCCAGCTTTGCCAGTCACCTGGAGATGTCCCCAGTCCCAGATACTGCTTTGCACTGGGGGAAACTGGTGAACAACAAGCTGGTGGTGCTGGTGTTCAACAAGCTGTCCATGAGCCAGCAGTGTCCTTGTGGCCAAGGTGGCCAACAAAATCCTGGGGTGCATTAGGAAGACCATTGCCAGCAGGTCAGGGGAGATGATCCTGCTCCTCTACTCAGCTCTGGTGAAGCACATCTGAAATGCTGTGTCCAGTTCTGGGCTCTTCACTACAAAAGAGATGTGCAGCTTCTGCAGCAGGTCCAGCGGAGGACAATGAGGATGACTGAGGGACTGGGGAATCTCTCTTATGAGGAAGGGCTGAGGGAGCTGGGCCTGCTCAGCCTCAAGAAGAGATGACTGAGAGGGGACCTCATTAATGTCTATAAGGATGTGAAGCGAGGGTGTCAAGAGGATGGAGCTGGGCTCTGCTCAGTGGTGCTGAACAACAGGACAAGAGGCAAGGGGTAGACACTGATGATGGAACTTCCACCTGAACATGAGAAAGAACTTCTTTACAGTGCAGTGACTGAGCACTGGAACAGATTGTTCAGAGAGGTTGTGGAGTCTCCCTCACTCGAGACAACCAAGAACCGTCGGGAGGAAAAGCTCTGGGATGACCCTGCCCGAGGAGAAAGGTTAGACCAGATGTGTCCTTTCCAGCCTGACCCATCCCGTGATCCTGGGATTCCGTGAGGCAAGAAGGGCAGGCGGTCCGCGGAGGCGGCCGGGGGGCGGATACCGGCCACGGGCCTGGCCCCGCAGGTCCCGCAGCGCGGCCCCGGGCACGGAGCGCCGGGGAAGGACTGCAGCCCCCAGAACGCGGCGCGGCGGCCGGTGACGTGAGGGAGGCGGGGCGGAAGTGTGTGTTCCCCGGGCTGGGCGGCCGCCCGGGCCCCGTTCCGGCTGTCCCGGCTTCGGCCTCGGCGGCGCGGGGCAGGGGGCAGGAGGAGGGAGAAGATGGCGGCGGACCTGGAGTCAGAGGTGCAGGCCATTGACAAGAGCCTGCTGGAGTGCTCCGCCGAGGAGATCGCCGTGGTGAGGCGGCGGGCCGGGCTCTGGGAGGGAGCGGGGACTCGGAGGCCGCGGGAGGCACCGGCCTGGGGAGCCGTTCGCGGGGCCGGGGCGAGGCCCCTCCACGGGGTGAGCGAGCTCTCCGGGAGGGGCTGACCCTGCCGGGGCTGGCTCTGAGGGCACCCCTAGCCGGCAGCGATGTCCCGCTGTGGCCTCAGCGCGCTGTTGTCGCCAGCGTCGCTGTTGCAGCAGCCGAAATCCATGGCAGCGATCAGCCAGCTTTTCCTGTTGTGCCGGCTGGCGCAGGTGGCTCCCTGGAAGCTGCCTGGACGTGGCCATCCCCTGCCGGGGGCGGCCGGGCATCTCGCCCCTTCCTTCACTGCTTCCTGGAGTTACGTTCCTCCGCTTCTGCTGCCCTTTCGCCTCTCTCTGCCGGCAATCACGCCTAGACCTGAGGAGATTCCCCCCGCATTAGTTTTGGTGGATGTCTGACCCCAAAACGCCTTACAATGTTGAAATGCCATTACAGGATTCTTCCTTTCTCCCCGCTATTAAAGATGCGGTTCTGGAAAAGCTTGGAGTAGTTGATTTTAGGATTATTAGAATGGGGTGTTTGTAGAGGAAGTATTAGTAAAATCAGTGTAATATTTGAATAAATCTACTTCTGGTTATATACTTCTCCTGCTCTTACAAAGAATATTTGAAAGAGGAATGTAGACTCTAGTGTAAAATCTTCGGAGGAAGTTTTAATTTCTGGCATAAATGTTTGTCCATTTAGACACTTGGGTATTTGAGGAATTGGATGTGTATGTTAAAGTATTTAGGCTGCTCATGTGCATATCTGTAGGATAAAACCTTGAAGTTTTAAAACTGACTGTGTCTCAGTGGGAATTACATTGCCTGCTTTCCAAATGAAAATAAAAGACTGTTAAAATTCAGATTATCCTCAGATTATGTTTGTGTATCTTCAATGCAGACAAAGATATGATTAGATGGGCAAATGTGCACAGTTAGCTGTATCCTAGCTAGTTTACTTCCAGGATTAGTCTTCCTTCTTCTCTACAGCTAACCAAATAATTCTATCAAACATTATATGGACATTTATAAAGTAGTCCAAATTGAGCCCAAATTACCTCGTGTGTGTGAATAGCAGATGGTTTTTTTGGGTCACACTGTAGGTAAGCTCAAGGCAATCATTCACCCAGGGGAATACATTTAGAAATTTGCTGTAGGTAGAAGTGCCAACTTAAATGTAGTCAATTCCTTCTCATTTTTATTATCTGTCATCACCTGCACAAGCTCCAATTCTGAAATCTCTAATTCAAATCTAGTATGGTTTTTCTTGCTCCTCTGCTGATAGCATTACTTTGCTGATAGCCCAATATTAACAAAACAAATACCATCCCAAAGCAATAGTTTCAGCACTTAAGGCTTCAGTTTCTCATAGCAATAACTTAATAACTTCCAAAGAACAAAAATAAAAAAAAAGTTCTCTGTAACATAACATAAATCTACATTGCAAGTTTTTTTTTGTTGTTTTTTTTTTTTTTTTTTGGTAGCTAAAACCCCCATAAATTGTACCTTTTGGGTTTTGAAACAGAGAAGTGAGTTGTTTTATGGCTTATTAATATTCTGCATTTTGTTTTCCTGGTATCTCTTACTTAGCTGGGAATTTAATAGAAACCCTGATGAACCATTAGGTATTTACTTATGTAAGATGTGGTTTGATCAATGCTTTGCACGTTTTTTTTTTCCCAGGGCAGTTAAAGTAGCAGGAGAGTGTGAGGAGGGAGGAAGTGGAGTACACTTCCCTTTTTAATAAAAACCTCTCTTGGGAGAGCAGAATATTAGCTTTTTGTGCGTGTGATTTCAGGTTAGAAGATAGACAAATACTAATTTAAACCTTGCCTAAATGCAGAATGCTTTTATGAAAGAAAAAATTCCAGGGTTTTGAGTAGTTTTTCTGGAGTTCAGTGCTCCCCAGGCAGCAATTGAGAAAGGCAGTGCAACATATGTATACCTGTGTATATATTTCTATTAACAGTATTACTTGCACAACAGACCTGTGAGTTGCCTTCCTGGCAGCTCTTGGGAGTCACATCTGTTTCCTTGTCCTAGTAGCCTGGATTTTCTTCTGATATTGTTTCATCCAGGACCTGATTTTCAAAACTGTATGCACAGTTATGTGTATAAAACTGTCTCCACAAACAGATTTAGGTTTGATGATGTTCATCATTGCCACACCTAACTTTCAGACAACTACTCCCAGAATTTTTGGGATGGGAAAGCCATTTACTCGAGGAACAAGAATTTTCTCTGCCTAGGTATTTGCCTGAGCTTGTAGTGTAGCTAGTATGCACTGTGTGTTTTCTAGCTAGAAATTAGTAATGTACTGCTGAATTAAAAGACTGAAGTTAAAGATATTTTGCTGAAAAAATCCTGCAGTTTAATAACTAGTATATGCTATAGAAAATAATGTAAAAACAAGCTTATTATATGTAAATAATGGAAAATATTAAGTCATTACCACTGTGATTCGGTCAGTTCCTGGTGGTAGTAGCTATTTGACAAAGCTGATGAAAGGAGAGAAAAAATGAATAAAATATAAAAGTAAAAAATAAAATTCTTGTTGAAAACCTTACTTTTTAATCTTTTTTTTCGGTGACATTCTCTGAATCCTGGTGGGAATGGTGAATTTATCTGTAAACTTTTACATTCTTGGCTATGGCTTTTTGGCAGCCTTTCCCCATGGACTTCCTTGGGAAAAAACTGGGCTTTGACCATCAAAGCTAGATGACTATAGAAAGATTTAGCAGATCAATCATGACTCTAAGAAATCAAACTTAGGAAAAGAGAAGTGAAGAAAACACCCTGACGAATTAGGTTTATTTAAAGTACCAAGTTCTACTTTAGAGAAACGTATCTAGTAAATGAAACTACTTCAATATATTTTAAAAAAAAGCAAAAATGCAGCCAGTCTGCACAGATGCTCAGCTGACTCTGAATGTCTATATCCTGAGGAACTTACTACAACTGTGTTATCTCAAACATAAGTTCTTTAGATTAAGTCATAAATAATTCAGAATAAATCAAGCTCTAACATTTGATCGCCAAACCCATTTATTTTGGCATAATTAATTCTGTGTTTTCATGTGCAGTTTTAGGTTGATTCTGAACTCTTTTTTCCAAAGTTGCCAGGGGGTATCTGGTTGTCACATTTACAATGAGAAATGTCATGCTGAGGCTGTTTATGTAACACAGGATTTAATCAGTGGACACTTGCAGTATCTGGTTGCTCCCATTTGTTCATTATAAAAAACTTGCAGTCTTAACTTTAGAAAGGTTTAAACCTTTCTAAATTTGTTACCCACAAGGCAGAGATAAAACAAATGTTGTCCTAGAGTATTTTTTTATTCTGTGTGTGTATACCAAGGGAGGGAAAAAACTAGGAGACGCTGTGAGTTTTTAAGTGTCTTAGGGCAGTTCAGTAGTCCGATGCCTTTTAAAAATTGCCAACGTTGTTTTTTTGCAATTGATTAAGAGAATTGTGAGCTGACCTTGGCTGGGTGCCAGGTACCCGCCAAAGTTGCTCTCTCACTACCCTCCTCAGCTGGAGAGGGGAGAAAATACATACAACAAAAGGCTTGTAGTGTTGATAAAGAGTGGGAGAGATCACTCAGCAATTACTGTCATGGGCAAAACAGACTTGACTAGGGGAAAAATTTATTTCGTTTATCACCAATCAAATCAGAGCAGGGTAATGAGAGGCAAAACCAAATGTTAAAATTACCTTCCCTCCATCCTTCTCTTCTTCCCTGTCTCAAGTTCACTTGTGTTTTCCCTGCCTCCTCCCTTGAGCAGCATAGGTGGATGCAGAATGGGGGATGTGGTCAGTTCCTGCATTCCTTCCTTCTCAGGAGGAGGATTCCTCACATCCTTCCTCTGTTCCAGCGAGGGGTCCCCCCCACGGGAGACAGTCCTTCATGAACTTATGTCAGTCCTTCCTTGGGCTACAGTTCTTTGTGAACTGCTCCATCCTGGGTCTCTCACAGGGAGTGTGGTCCTTCAGAAGCAGGCTGCTCCAGTGTGGGTGTCCCATGCTGTCACCAGTCCTGATAGCAAGCCTGCTCCAGGATGGGCTCCTCTTTCATGGCTTCACAAGTCCTGCCAGGAGCCAGCTCCAACATTGGCGTCCTACTGTGGAGTCACAGCCTCTTTGGGGCATCCAGCTGCTCTAGCATGCCATCGCTGTTGGATCTCTGTTCCCCACAGGACCTCTGTGGGCTGCAGGGGGATATCTGCTCTGGTGTCTGGAGCACTTCCTGGCCCTCCTTCTGCACTGATTTTGGGGTCTGCAGAGCTGTTATTCTCCCGTATTCATACATCTCGCAGCTGCAATTCCTCTCTTTTTGTGCCCTTAAATATGCTATTCCCTGTTAAATCTGTTATCCCGGAAGGGCTACTGCTGTCTCTGACTGGCTCAGCCTTGGCCAGCTGTGGGTCCATCTTGGAGCCATCTGGTGTTGGATCTCAGACATGGAGAAGCTTCTGACAGCTTTAATAGAAGCTAGCCTGTAGTCCCCTTGCTACCAAAACCTTGCCTCACAAACCCAGTGCAAGAATTCATAGATCTAACATCACACTGGGAATAGTAATTCAGATGAGTTATTTTTGTTGCAGGAGAAACCAAAACTCCCTCATTTTCACAGGTGATTTGTTGACATTAAATGAGAAAGGGACTGTTACCTAATGCTGTGTTTGCTTTTCTCCATGTACTTTTTGTCTCTGTTCCTTGCCAACTCCAGGCTCATGCTGATCCTCTGTGTCCCAAGCTGGCGGCATCTGTCTGCACTCCAGAGAAATGTGACCAATGTAGTCTAGGCCATATCCTAAAAATCACTGCCAATATTTTACTGGTTATTCATCCTGGAGGAAAATTCTAGTGAATTTTTCTCTTAATTCTCTGTATGTCAAAAGGATAAACTGTGTGAGCAGGGAAACAAATTACTCTTTTCCTAACATCTGTCTTTTGTGATCATTTAGATTTAACACTTAGAAGGAAGCATGGCTTTCTAGTTTTGCAATGCTATTTTACATCCTTCATATAGAAATAAAATAACCTAAATGGCTAGAACTGTGTTTGGTGTGTTTATTAATGAAGAATTTGTGTTCTCATTTCTTCTTATATAAAAGAAATGGCTGCAAGCAAATGACCTTCAGAAAGAAGTGTACCAGCATCTGGCCTATTATGTACCAAAAATTTACTGCAGGGGCCCCAACCCTGCCCCTCAGAGAGAAGACATGCTGGCACAACACGTTTTGCTGGGACCAATGGAATGGTATCTTTGTGGCGAAGATCCTGCATTTGGTTTTCCAAAGCTTGAGCAAGCAAACAGACCTTCTCATCTCTGTGGCCGTGTCTTTAAAGTGGGAGAGCCTACATATTCTTGCAGGTAGTTCAACTTAACATTGTGAAATATTTTATGATTTATGAAGTAATGGAACATTTTGCAATAAGAATATACTGTCCTAATGAAAAGTTAATACCCAAAATGTGTTTTTAAGGTAACCTTGTAGTCTTCTATGACAGGTGGGATCAGGGGAAAATTAACACACTATAGATGTATAAATGGGGAAATATTAATTAGTGTAGTGTAGAATGTTTTCTTTACAAAAGAAATGAAAGACTAAGAAAGTATTTGGGGTGACCTTTTAGGGTGATTTGGGGGTATTAGTCAGAAGTAAGTGGGAAAGTGTATGTGTGTGTATTTTGGGTGTTTAATATTGGCTGTTAGTGTTCATCCTGTATTTTAGATCTCTTTCCATGACCTGCTAAACTAATCTAACAGATGCTTAAAACAAGTGTATCAGCTTCTAGCTCCTTCCCTACCTCTATCTCTATCTCTATCTCTATCTCTATCTCTACCTCTATCTCTATCTCTGTCTCTAAAGTACAAATACTTTAACTTGAAGGAGAACAGGAATTTCCTAGCCAATTACAAGTATTTAGAAGAATCTTCAGTTTTAAGCCATTGTATTACTACCTGTAGGTTCATTTTCATCTTCTATTTTCTGAACTGTTTGTAGTTTAAAAGTTTTGTTTGTGTCACAAATTCCTCTCATTTTGTGTGGTTTCCACCACTTACTGGGACACTTGAACACTTGGTGAGGTGACATGGGAACAGAATGTCTCTCTAATTTCAAGGGTTTACTTGTCTGGGTTTCCATCCCCTTCATTTGCAAGGGAAGAATGGTAGTGGAAGAATTTTTCTTTCTAGTGCTCTCCTCTTACAGAAGCATACCTTACTGGCCTTTGGGTTTGAAAATGCTTTGAGACCTCTTTACAATGAGAGGGATAAGACTAAACTGATGGGTACTTCAGATACATATTGAGTTGTCAGTCTTGAAAAAGCAAGTGTGTTTAGAAGAACATTGCAGAACTTCCGGCATTTTCATTGCTCTATATGAACAGTATTTGATTACTAGTGTACTGAGGATGGAGTCCCTCTCTTTTTTTTGTTGATTGGGAAACATTTGATTCCTGTTGTGTGTTAATTTTCTTTAATTTATGGCTGGTAATAAAGAATAATCAGAGTTTAATTTAAGCTTTAATTATTTTCCAAGTCCGCATTAAAAGCAGTGGATTTTCTGTGTAGTTGTGCAGCTTACAGGTCTGTTTCTGCTTTAGGTATGGGCACAGTTACTTGTCTGAGAAATTACTTGACAAATGGTACTGAGTTTGTAAGTACACTGCCACTAGTGCACTTGAGAATGAAGAATGAACATTCAATATTGTAGAACTGATCTACCAAGTCCTGCAGGCACATTGTTGTATGAAGTGGTGGTTTATTTGTTTTTTTTTTTTGATCTAAAAAAAAATAATGCCATGGACATAAACTGTTCTAAAACAAAAAGGCTTTGTATAATTTTGTTTTGACATTTTTACCATTTGTGGCTCTTCTGGAGAAAACGTGCATAGTATGTCATGCATAGTAAGTTATGGTTGCCTGATAATCTTTCCATCATTTATTTTGAGAATTTTTGATAATGAGACTTCATGTGATCTCTAGTGTTTTCTTTTAAACAAAATAAGTTGTTTCTCTAAATTATAGTTTTAATAATAATCATAAGACAGACATTCTCTTGCTGTTTATTTTTACATTGCAAAACCCAGCTGCCTTAGTTTTGCGGTGCCTTGAAGTCAGTTGCGTTAAGTGAGCTCATGCATTTTCAGTGTTTTGCAGGGAGACAGTTAAATATAATGCATAGTTATCTCATTTGTTTTAGCCCTTTTTACCAGAAATATTCCTTCTGTCTAATATAGGGGACAAGACATTATGGTCTCTGATCTCCTGCTTGAGAAAATTGTGTTCTTGCAGCTCATCGGTGAGCTTGTAGGGCTGAACTTGGAAGCAGAGGTTTGATTTAATCTGTTGCATGCTATCTTTCTTCCCAGTTTTCAGTGAAAAATTTCCTCTCTGATTGCTGGAGATCATTAATGCTGGTACTCTGTACTTGAGAGAACTTACTTGGGTTATGTAATTCATCTGTTTATTTGCCTGTATACTTGTTTCACCTCTTGAAGGCAATATCTGTATTATGCAACTAGACATACTACCCACACAATATTTTAAAGGCTCTTATGTGTTAGAACAGTTTTTTTTTCTATTTCATTTGTTTCTCCTCTTTAAAGCCATCCCTTTCCTCTTTCAGTGTAATATATACATTAGTTAGAAGGTTTATACGGATGATATTTGAAAGTTACCTGTTGTAAAATGTGTAATTAAAGGCAAAAGCAAATGTTTAATGCTTTTTTTTTCTTTCTTTCTGTTGTTGCTATTCTCAGAGACTGCGCAGTTGACCCAACTTGTGTGTTGTGCATGGAATGCTTTCTTGGAAGCATTCACAGAGAGCACCGATACAGGGTTAGTGATCCTGCAGGATAATGACATAGTTATTATTGATTTTGTGTGTGTGTGTGTGTGTGAAACAGTTTTGAGTTTAAGAATGTATACAGTATTTCCAAATGCTGAATAAACACAAAGTTCACAATGTCTGCAATAATCTTATGTGAACTTGAGTGTTTTGATCTGAGTGTAACTTCTGGAAGTTAACACTTTAAAATATTGAGCAATTAAATTTTATGTAAGTTAAGCTTACAAATGTATGTTATTTTGAACACATTCCCTTTAGTGAATTTTACACTGGGTTTTGAATTGTTTTGACTTCTGTGTTTGACTGTTTTAAAAAGCTATTGAAAAACCTTTATTAAGAAGCCTCTTCTATGTAATGCTTAAACATAAAGTTAAAATAGAAAATGAAAACTGTAAATGGTATTTATTTTAGTAATATAATGTTATTAGTAGTACAGATTAGTTTAAAAAATCCTGCAAACAAAGCCAAGAAGACCTTGGTGTGTCTTTAAACTAAAAAGTTACATGAAAACTACCAGTGCAGCCTTTCTGTAAATCTGTTCTTTACAACACCACACTTCTGCTAATGTAAATCTGTTCACTGCATAGTTAAACTGAGCAGTAGGATTCAGGAAAAAACCTCCAGGCACAATAAGTTTTATCAAGAAAGCCAGCCAAATCTGCTGATTACAGCTTACTTCTTGTACATTTTGAGCCTATTGAATTAATAAGTCTAAGTAACATCCGAAAGTGTAAGCAAATGTTCTTTCAAATGTCTGTCTAATTTTATTGATACTGTAAGATGTGCCTGTATGTATAGACTATATCAAGTATACCAAAACTAGGTGAAAGAAAAATTCTTCTATGCATCAGCTAATAGGTGTGATTCAAGAAAGAAGTGGTATTATGCTTATTAACTTGAGGTGGTCTTTAAAATAAATTGTCTTAAAACAGTGTAAATATTGCCTTACATTTTCCAATGCTTTTTTTCTGTGCTTACATAGGTGAAAAGTTTAAGTCTCTCAATTCCTTTTGTTGTAAAGCACATCTTTTACTCACTTATAATAGTGCCATGTGAAATGATTTAGTTTTGTTCAGGTTAAAACTGTGAGAATTTGGCATAGTCCTGATGCCATGGCAAGTAATAGATTCAGAAAATCTGAAAACTTCAGGTGGGCCAGAATGGAAGTGTTTGAAGGTGTTTTGCTGTTCAGGGTTTTTTCTTTTGATGCACACTGATGTGGTAGACAAGCTCTCAGTTGTCATAAAAATAGACATGATTCCACTGCTATTTTAGCAGGGTACTGTCTAAAGCTATGAGGTGTTGTTATCATGCTTTTGTAGTACAGCTGTGACTGCTCATTTCTTAATGTGCATATATGATATATATGCATACTCACATGAACTGTTTTGATTTTAAATAATTTCAGATGACAACATCAGGTGGAGGAGGTTTCTGTGACTGTGGTGATACAGAAGCTTGGAAGGAAGGTCCTTACTGTCAAAAGCATGAACTTAACACTTCAGAAACTGCGGAAGAAGAGGTAATTACAATGGAGGCATCATGTTTCAAAACATTGTTAACTGTGTATATGTGTATGTATATGTATAAATTGTTCCCATGAGGCTATTTTTCATCTTGTATACTCTGTATGAGATGTTGTAGGGACTTTAATAGTAAAATTTGAACCACAGTGTTAGACAAAAATTAATGTTGTAAGAAGTACCTGAAAATGTTTTCTACTTAAAGGCTTCTCTTTATATGTTCTTTGTCACCTCTGCAGCTTTAGTTCTGTTTCTTTGTTTTTCTGTATATTCTGAGAGGTCAAGGGATTCTGCCACATGCAAAAAATAAAAATTTGCACATAAGAAGCCAAATTCAGCTGTCTGTGCAACAAATATTTTGATTCTTACCAAAGGGAAGTGTGTAGATTTTTAAAATTCAAAATACCTTGCTCTCCTTGCTCTCACAGCAAAGTCATAATGGAGATGTATGGCAGAGGCCTCTAAAAGAGCTTGTTTGGTATGGAGAAGGTAAATAAAGAAACATCTTCACAACAGATTGATAGCATATCAACTTGGATATATTAAATGCAAAAATGCATCCCACATCTTACAGGAGGAACTCAAGCTGTTGGACTAACCACTGCAAAACATGGTTGTTAAAAGTTTATGCATGTTTGAAAGGAAATTTAACATGGATTGGAGGGAAAAATTACCAATGGCCATTTAAAATTGTAGGTACCATCTTTGGTATGGGAAATGTTAGTGTCTTAAGTTACTGGACAGAATGCAGAGAAGCATTCTGTCTTCTGCTTATAGTCTTATCTGTTATTACATCTCAGGAGTGAATGTGGCTAATTTGGCTTCTGGCCTAGCCACTCATATCTGTTCTTACATAGTATATAGTGTGTATATATAGATATAGATAAATAGATAGATAGATAGAGATATATATAGATAGATATAGATATATATAGATATATATAGTATATAATACTGTGAGATTTTTTAAAAGGGAAAATCTAAGGCAAGTATTGGTAGTAATTTTGCTGATCTGATGGTTTAAGTGAAGCAACTGTAATTGTATTTTCAGTGACAGTGGTCTTTCTAAAATCTGTTCTCACTCTCTAGCCCTAAGACTCTAGCATGGCTGCTGGACTCGCCACTTGGTCTACGTGCCAAGTCACGTTAATTAGCAGCCTTAGGAAACTCCTGTTATGAAATCTTGGGTGGACTGCTACTTCTGTGCCCAAAGATACTCATACAGTGAGTGTGCCTGACAGAAAAATCAAGGTTCTGGGCAGCTTTGTGTTTCTTCCCCATAAACCATGGAGACTGAAATCTCTTATGCAGTGTTATTTGAGGTAGATTAAGGATGTTTTCTTAAGCATTATTGGAGCTTATTTTCTGCCTTGCCCCCAGGTATGTGCCTTTGTTCAAAGTGCTGGGAATGGAGGGAGAGCTGCTCCTTACGGTTTGCCTTTGCTTTTGGTGGCTGATATTTCTTCATAACCTGGATAATTTTTAAATGAACAAAAAAAAAAAAAAAGATAAATGGCAGTTGTTACCACTCTTGTAAAGCTTCCAAATATTCCCAAAGAATCTTGGGATGTAGGGGATAAACTTTTATTAGTACAGGTGAATTGCTGACTGTCAAGCAATTCTTGTCAAAGACTTGTCAAGCAATTCATCTGCTTTAGATGATGGAGACTTAAGTTGAGAAAAGATTATTGTGGCCATTTTTATACAACCTAAGCTGTAGTGAAGCATAGAATTTAGTATTAGGTAATCCTAAACCAGAAATTGGGCCACTGTTATTTTAATTGTCTAACAATTACACATACGTCAAAATATCAAATGATGAATTGGGTCAATGACCCAGTGTATAGTGTATGCCCAGGTGACCTGCAGGTTATGCAACCTTGCCTTTCCAGGTTTGTAGAAGAGCAATTAGTTGTTCTCAAACTTTTGATACAGTAAAAGACAACTTTCTTAAGAGAAGAGGTTTATAATGTTTTCTATTCACCATCCTTAAAATGGACTGGAGAGAAATGGTAGTGGTACCTGCACTATCTTATTCAGAGTTGCCAGTGGTTTTCCTTTGCTGCTCCAAAAAGTAGTCCATTTGACTCAGCAGACTGGGGCAGCTCTCCTCTTCCTTCCTCTTCCTCTCCACATTTCCATTCCCTCACCTGCAGCAGCCACCATTCTGCTCTGGTACAGAGAGCTGGAGAAGTTTGTAAGGGCTGCTGCAGATGGAGAACAGAAAATGGGCACAAATGGTTGCACGGTCTGCGGACAAAAAAGGAGCAGCTCTCTGTGAGCAAGACTGAGACATGGACAGAGCATTATGAAACCTATTTACATTTCAGCAGTTAATTATTTATATACCACAGCATATAAGAGATGTGCATCATAAATCATGATGCCAGTGTGCTGCATGTTGTATAAGCCTGGATAGATAAGACTTATACCTTTTAATGCATGCTGCATATAAAACAGGACATGAGATGATGCATGGTCATTTGTATTCTGCAGTTTATTAATATTGATAAATGGAACAAAAGATACAGGGATTTGAAATTATGGTTTTGTAGGCATAGCAGAAGGAGATTTTAATACAGCTGAGGTTAAAGTTCTTCCAAAGAACTATCTTAAAAGATGTGCAGGAGTGAGACTCTCAAGGAGAGTGAGAATGGAAGAATGTGTCAAAATGTAAATAGGTGATCAGAGGCAAGTTTACGTTCAGGTGCTGAATGTTAGATTAGAGCTTTGGTGACTGTCAGTGTAGAACTGGAAGAAGAGAACAGGATGATTATTGACTGTTCTTTTCAACTGAAAAGTCATTTAAAGAAAGACATCATTAAAGATTCTTACATCATCTTTGATAAGGAGAGGTGCAAATTGGACAGTTTTGAATGTCATTTAACTCCTTGTTTGCTATTTATATTTTCTTTCCAGGATCCTCTTGTGCACTTACCAGAAGATATGGTAGCAAGAGCTTACAATATTTTTGCCATTACATTTAAATATGCAGTAGATATATTAACATGGGAAAAGGAAAATGAATTGCCTGGACTAGAAATGATGTAAGTATAATCTTTGTCTTCTGCCTTTTAAAGGCTTACAGATATTTGCAGTTTAAAATGCAAGTTCTGATTTAAGAATCTTTTCTGCCTCTCCTAAAATTGTCAGAAATACTTTGTATACAATAACTGTAGTAGATTTGTATTTTTCATATTTTTTCCTTTGCTCTGGCTTTTATTTTGACGTGGCTTTAAATGACATAAATTCAATCCTTGCTTTGAAGTGAGAAGAGTGACACTTACTACTGCATGCTGTTTAATGATGAAGTCCATACCTATGAACAAGTTATTTATACTCTTCAGAAGGCTGTCAACTGCACACAGAAGGAAGCCATTGGTTTTGCAACAACAGTAGATAGAGATGTAAGTGAATGAATTGTTAGAACTTTTAATTATCTTGACCTAATGTTTGTTTTATGAGTATACTTACTTTAGTCTGTTTTCCCAAAGCATGTGGTTAATGTGTGTCTGTGAGTCCTGTGTGTCATACCACATAAAATGCCTTAATACTAAATGTCTCAGTGCCTAAATACTATTTGGCCAGTCCAAACCAGACCTGATACTGAATATGTTTCAATGTAAATGTATTCTAGTAGGTCTTTTAAGTGCAATTACCAAGGTGTTTCTAACTCCTCTGTCAAGGACGGGTAGGAGCTTTGGCCCTTCCCTTACTGAACCACGGAGCTGATATGGAAAGAGCCCCTAAATATGTTCCAAACATAGGAAATGCTTCTCAGAGTAACACCAGTTAAGTGTGAGGGATAAAATCCATAACTAACTGCTTTTATTCTGGTGCTTCTGGAACTATTCATGGTTTGGGGTTTCTTTTTCTAATTCGATTTATTTTTCTTTTTTTCATAATTGTCAGATTATAGTGGCAGGAAGAGGTAAAAGTATTTAACACAGTTTTAAGGAGGAACAGTGAGTTTAGAATTACTATATACTGAATATAATTGTAACTAGTATTTCAGTTTCAGAAGTACTCTGTCAGCTGTGTTGTGTGGCTCATGTGCATTTTTTTAAGGAAAGTGATACTTCATTGGGTAACTGCACCTTGTTATTTTTGCAATGAACCTGTAAACAGTTGACATGAAAAATGGGTGTCTTTTTTACTTGGCTTAATGGCTTGTGCCTTTTTCTGGGGGGTGGTGTGGGGAGGAATCTTTTCCAAAATGGTGATGAGAATGTCATTTTGGGTGGTTAAAGTACTTCAAAGAGGTCACTGGAGCAGGAAATATAACCGCTTCGTATTACTAAATACTGAACTAGATTTTGGTTTTGTGTTATCACTGCTCTATCTTTTGTGAAGATTCACATCTGATCCCTGAATATGAGCTGACCTGAGCATGTGCTGTGTACTGTGGGATACACTCCTTTTCCCTACTGTTGATCCCTTCTACTTCTAAATACATACATGAATCTATACATGAGCAAGTGTGTGAAAGAAATGAGAATGTTATGCCTGAAGCAGTGATTTGGCATCAGATCTAAACTGCCAGTGAGTTTTCCTGTCTACAGTACACTATAAATTCAATCAACTATCTATTTTCATGTATGGATTGACAGTGGAGAAAGACTGAAAACCTTCCTTTTGGAATAAAACAAGTGCTTCAATTGTATGTTTAAAAGACCAATTTACTTTAATATCTGCTTTTTATAAGGCACTGAAATATCTAAAATATCTTCAAGTTATATCAGAACTAATGAATAATGTCTTTGTACTAGTGTTTTCAGTGTTTTAATAAGTGTAGTTCTTTTCATTGTTCATCTTAAGAACAATGTTAAACATAGAAAATTTAATGTAACAGGTAACTGAATATATGATACAATTTTATCTTCTTTTAAAAGGTACAGGGTGCATTTGGAAAATCCAAGTATCTAACTATATATAGTAATTTAAAAAGTGAGAATAGCATGAAAGGCAGAGTAGTTAGCATGCATCTGAAGCTCTTGCTATGTTTTTTATACTAATGTAAAACACAGAATTGGGACCTCATGTTTAGGAGCTGCTGGTAATGTTACATCTTTCTGAATTTGCAGGGCCGTAGGTCTGTTCGATATGGAGATTTCCAATACTGTGATCAGGCAAAATCAGTAATAGTGGTAAGTGATGGCAGTAAGGGATGTTACTTACTTAACTGCCTCATCTTAAGCAAAAGGAGGCTTTGCTGCCCAGTTTGTGATACTGTTATCATAATGACTCATTATACAAATACAAAGTGTTGGAGATACTATTTACAATATGGAAGAGATATCAAAATACTGGTTTATGGGGTTTTTATTGTTGGTAATCTTTTGTTGGGGTTTTTTTTCCTACTATGGCCTACCTGACACCGAAAATAATTTTCTAAAAAGATGTTTGTAGGCAATTTTTTCCTTCATAAAACAGATGTGGCCAGGAATTTTGAACGTATCTTTTAGAATTACATGCTAGTCCAGATCTGTGAAGTTAAATTATTGTAGTTTTTCTCCTATAGTGTGAAGTTGCTTATGTCTTTCACAGCAACAGTTATGGAAATTATTACTGATTGAATCCAAGTGTGAAACTGCAAATACTTTAATTTTGCATCTATGCATTTATGTATGTATATATATTAATATCTATATATTGCAACATTCTTCCATGTAAAAACATGAGAACAGTGTTCTCTTTTAATATTTTATTAAGTGCTGCAATGAAGTACTTAATCATATGAAATAATTTATGTATGATACTGCAACCATTGAAAAACAAATGCTGCAACTAGACTTACTGTTCTTTAACTATTTAAGGTATTTTGAAAGCATTAGCATATTTTTAAAGATAGTGTTGTGCAATATTTTCAACTTGCTGCCCATGCAGGCAAAGAACAAATGCCTTTTATGTGTAGCATCTAACTATTATGCTTTCTAACACATAGATGAGGGTAAATTCTTTATTGTTTTAACTCTGTATATTTAATTTGTATTTTTGAAAATAATCTGTGGACAGTCAGTTTCCATGATGGACTGCTGTGTGACTTGCCTGTCATGTTGGGAGGGACAAACATGCACGGCTGTCTTGGGTTGAACGTGTGATTGCTTATCAGTAAAATGCAGCAGATCGGTGTGAGCATTGATAACAGGCCAAGAGTGGAAAATGGATTGACCTAAATATGCTGATATTGCATAATAAGGTCCTTCAAATATTAATAGGATGAACAAAGTTCAGAGATTTTGGGTTTGCTATGTAGGTGTTAGTAATTAGAATATATATTAATATTATAAATTATAAAAATTAATTGTAGGAATGTTGTATTTCTGTATAGAAGTATATGCCAGTCCTCACATAAATATGCATTTCCTCCTTTTTCCTTTTCTTTTTAAGAGAAATACCAGTCGTCAGACAAAGCCATTGAAAGTGCAAGTTATGCATTCATCTATTGTTGCCCATCAGAGCTTTGGTCTGAAGCTTCTAACTTGGCTTGGCAGTGTTATTGGATATTCAGGTGGGCAAAATTAGCCTTTTTGAGATAATTTAGAGAATATTTGTGAGAGGAGCTGATTTTGCTGAAGCAATTTTGTCTACTTACTTCAGATATGTAATGTATAAGGCAAAGCTATTAATAACTTGTCAGACTTCATTCTGTTTTCTCTTACTGGAGTGCTGTTCTGAATTCTAACTTCCATGTGAAAGTGCTACCAGTCTTATGTAGTCTTCTCTTTTTGGTTGTTTAGTTGAACAGAAGCTGAGACTTGCTGTCAAATGCAGTATGTTAAAAAGCTATTTTTTAGTCCCTACTTCTTTTTAAGTGAATGCAGTAAGCTGAAAATAACCTGTCTGATTAGATAAAACAAAATTATTCAGAAGTAATTTGATGAATGATGACGAAAGTGATTGCTTCAGATTTTTTGCTAAGTAGAACAGAGAAAATGCAAGGAATTGTGGAAGGTTTTGGTAAGTATAAGAGCTTACAAAGTCTTAATCAGATTTTTTTAAAGAGGCTTCTTCAAAGGAATCAAGATGCACAGTGTCAGATTTTATGGGTGTGCTCAGTTTTTGTTTTGACTTGGTTCCCCCTTTGTCCTGGTAAATCATACGATTGTGAAGATGTAGGGTATGAGGGGGAATAAAAGGAAAAGTGAAAAACTGCTGATATGGAGAAATGTAGATACAGACCCCCTTGCAATTTGTATTTTTTTTCATCTGGAAGTGTTAGCAAGAAGTATTAGCAAAGCATGCTTGGCTGTCATATTGCGTGTATGTTTTGCATAGATGCAACATTTCTTCAGAGACTGTTTTATTAGACTGATAGCTGGACAACTAGCCAAGATTCCATGCACAGAGTCTTTATAACATGTTCTTGTTTTTGAAATATAAGTGGTTTAAGTTTTAAAGATAAGTAAATCAAACTTTTGAACAAAACTTAGGGTAGAAGTTCAACTATTTTCCAGTGTTGCTGATAAACAGTAGGTATTAATAGAAAGGAGTTATAATAGAAAGGAGTTATGAAGATAGTTTATTTCTGTGATAAATTTCCCTTTCAGTGAAACATGTAAGCAGGCGCTGTCTTTCTCATTATAAGCCCAGGCTTGTGCCATGTCATTTGTGCCTCGTGCCACAGTCATTAATTTTCATCACTAAATGACAGTTGCTAAAAAGTAACTTAAATATGTCAATAGCGTCTCAAGTTACAGAAGAAAGCACTGAATTTTGTTTGGGTTGTGTGTGTAGTGTTTCTGAAGACTTCAGCTTGTTTAATGCCGAGTTGTTTATGATTCAGAAGGCCAAAAGGCATGTTTGACTGTAAACAGCACGCGTACATTTTGTCTTTGACCAGTGTGCTCATTTGCTTGAACTGCCTTCCATGTCTTGGGATGCAGTCTTGTACTCTGAGTCTGGTTCTGTGAAACGCACTTCTGAAAGACTTGGTTTCCTTTAGCTTTTTAACATGCACACAAAAAATGAAATTCTGCTCAGTGTTTTAAATGTGTTTGTCTGTTACCAGTCATCTGTAACATGGGGTGATAGAGATGCACTGCTTGGGTGGTTGTACTGAAATGTCTCTGAACAAAGGCTGAGTGATAGGTGGAGGAGTCTTCTGCGGTGGCAGAGTTAGGTTGGATGATTGCTCTCAAAGAAATGACGAATTCTTGTCACTAAAAAAGAAAAAACCTTGTTTTGGAACTTCATCAGAAGTTTGACCACTACGTCCTTCCTGTGTTACTTCAGCAAATGTTACTTCAGGAATAAGTGTCTGTTTGACAATTGCTGACCAATGCAATAGTTTCCATTAACTTGTTGTCCTTCATAACAGTAGTTGGAATTGATCTCTGCAAGACAAAAAGGAATAACCCCAAAATGCTGTATGAGTTCTCAGAGTGTATATTACTGCACCATGTAGCACGCGGCACAAGGCACTAAGCCGCTGCCCACTCTGCCTGAGGAGCTGAGATGCCAGGCAGGGTGTGAAAGTAAGGGCTCTGTAAGTCCCATAGTTCTCAGGAAATATGCATTACTTGCAGTGCAAAGCCAGGTTGAACATTCTTAATAGGACCATGTCTGGGCTGTGCTCTGTGTCAGATGCAAGCATATAACAACTTATGTGTTCATATAATTGCAATTATTGCTTCTTTCCATTAGAAAAAATATGCAGAGAAGCCTTGAAATGATAGCAACTCCTAAGTGAAAACAAAAAGCCCCTACATGAATATATGAGTAATTTCATATATGAATTATATTTTCCTTTTCATAGGAGCCTTATCAGGAAAACTAAAACCTAGAAAATTAGTCTGCTGTATAACTGTTATTTTAGTAAGCCATCAAATAAATATTTGATAACTTTATATCAAATCATTGCATTTGGCAATTTTCACTATGTTTCTATGTTCCATAAGGCAGGCCATGAAACTTGCAAGGTATGAAAGATTTGTGTTTGTATCAGCAAAATATGAGTGCTGTTACTCAGTTGTCATGGAAAAGAGGACAGTGTGAGGGCTTTTGTGTTGTATGAAAATTTCAGGATGTCAAAATAACATGTTTGAGTCTGAGCTGTAGCTAACTTGTGCCATTTCTCTTCATTAAGATGGCCTTCGCCGAATATTGTGTCAGGTTGGTTTGCAAGAAGGGCCAGATGGTGAAAATTCTTCTCTTGTAGATAAGTTGATGCTGTATGATTCTAAACTGTGGAAAGGTGAGTTTTCTCAAGTTCTGGAAACTGCTAAAGAATGCTATGCCTAAGTTTTACTGTATCTGCTAATGTTTGATCATTTTTACTGTGGTGTATTGTGGATAGTTTTCCTAATTTGTTACAATCTCTCCCTTCATGATACACTCCCAAATATATTTAAGACAAGAAAATATAGAGACCGTTGGGAGATGGGGTTGGTTTTAGGTCTAATTTTTCAAAGTGGTCTGAAATTCAGACTGACTTTGATATGCAAATGACAGTGATAGTTAAGGGAAATTGATTAAACAGTAGAGAAATTGTGTGTTTGTATAGGATCTTAGCATCCATTTCATATCTACCAAAATGCCTATTTTTAAGGGATAAGGCAGAGTCTTTCTGCTTTGACTTGTGCTTGTGTACATGAGGTATTCTTAAGCATTCTGAGAACATTCAGTGAAAACTACTCTTCTGTTGTTTTAGAGCTCTTAAAACTTTGAAAGGCTGCTTGATATAATGGAATTAGCTAGAAAAGTTGTAACTTTGAGGAAGGGGAGGGAGTTAATTTCTATTCAATCATTGATTCCATGTCTGATTTGATATCCTGAAAGGGTGTGTAAGGCCAGATACAAGAAAGAGAGGTACAAAGGTCAGGTAGGGAATGATGCAGTATGTCTGCCTGGGGACCTTCTTTGGAGTACCAGTAAAATAAGTAAGAAATAAGGTGGAAAGTGGATGTAGCATGGAGAAAATGATTATTTTAGGTTTGGTTTATCTTGAGAATGAAGTCCTGGCACTGCAAATTTTGTAATCTGAAAAGTACTGCTTTTGTGGAACATTACAACATTTTTAATACAGGTTTTGTTAGGATAATGTCTTTCATGTAAGCAAGGAGTAACTTTTGCATTTCTATTTCAACATGAATATTTATCTACTTTTTCTTGTATTCCATAGTTCCTCTCCATTAAGGAAATAGTGTCATAGCTTTTGACTTAAAAGTGACCACCTACAGAAGAAATTATGCATGTGTGTATTTGTTTCCTAGCTACATAGAGATTAATATAGTTTGTATTGATAATACTGTCCAGGAGGCTGTCCAGACAGACTAGAAACTCAGAGATAGCTTAACACGTATTTTATGGAGATATTCACAATTAGGAAAATTATTTGCAGTTCCCAAGACTTCTCATAATAGTGTTCTCTTCTTTTTCTATCTAAATCCTCTGTTTATCCTGAGGAGGAACAGTTTGTTCTTGTTTTGCTGATTTCCCTTATATTTAATGATATACATTCCCATTCAACAGTGTTATCTTATACAGGAGTAATAAATAATGCCTCTTGAAGAATTTTGGTTTATTATTCTTCTTCATCCATTGCTACCACCCGACAGACTTAATCAAAGCAGCTTCTACTCTGAAATGCAGATTTACCTCATTCTGTGGAAGTTTACTTTTCTAAATGTTTCCATAATATGTTGATAGAAAACAGTGACATGCAGCATCTCATTCATTTTTCTTGACAGGGGCCAGAAATGTGTATCACCAGTTATTCATGAGCAGTCTTCTTATGGATTTGAAATACAAGAAACTTTTTGCTATCCGCTTTGCAAGAGTAAGTATCTTTCTTACAAAGAGCCATTAAATGCTAAAACTGTCTAGTGAAGAGAGTCTAGTTAGCATACAGTGATTTAAATGAACTGTTACTCGATTTTTTTTTTTCCTTTTTATGGAAGTGAAAACTTGAAATGAAATGCTGGAAATCTTACTTTACTCTTCAGTATATTAGTTATAATGGCATCTCATCTCCTGGGAAGGAAATGGCCTTTCAGATGCCCCAGAACTAAAGCAGTTCAGATGTTTTTGTCTTCACCATCAGCTATGCAGGCTGTCACTTTTTAAGAGCTAATCGCTGCTCATTGTTGAGGTGTAAGCTGTTATAGCACTGCTCAGAAATAGTGCTGAAATTTGGTTATGCTGATTACTATTTCTGCAGTAACTGGTATTTGAAATGCTTTAAATCAGCACTGCGAAATTCTGCTCACTCTGCTGCAGACTCTTGAGTAGAAAATAAAATACTAGCCTTTATCGTGAGAATGAGAGTGAGTAGATCTCACATGTGAGCAGATTAAGTTGTCATATTCTTTGTACAAAATACCCATATAATAATCCATTAGAGCTAGTCTGCCCTTTTTCATGGCATTAAAGTTTCCCAGAGCAGACATTTAAGTTAAAAAATCAGGTCAGTGTGGATTAGAGGTGAATTTCCCCTTGTTGTTTAGAATTACCGGCAGTTGCAGAGAGATTATATGGAGGATGATCACGAACGGGCAGTATCGGTGGCTGCTCTGTCTGTCCAACTCTTCACTGTACCTACTCTGGTGAGTAGTGCCTGTCTTTCTTTTAAAAACTGATAGTTGGCACTCCTTGCCTTTTTTTGCCTCCTTCTTAATAGAACTATGAGCGATTGCAGAGTGATTTTATGAAAGATGACCACGACAGAGAGTTCTCAATTGCTGACCTCTCGATACAGATATTCACAGTGCCTTCTCTTGTAAGTACTAAAAGACCAAAAAAGGAAATCTTTGTTTGTTAAAAAGCCTCTCAAAGTTCATAAATCAAGGCTGCAGATTTCTTTAACATTACTGTGGAAATGCAGAACAGTCAGACTGTTTGCATACATTGTTATGGGTTTAGAAATTAAAACATTCAACAGTGGGAAGTTTCAGTCTGGCTTCCCACAGTGGTCTGGGTGTTCCTGTTTTTTCTTTTTACACTTTTTTTTTACTTTTTTTTAGAAAGGTACTTTCATACTTCATAGAGATACATACACATAACATTTAAACTCCTCATCATACTGAGCCACATTTCTTGTTTGTAGAAATCTATATTATGGTTTGAATATCATGGTTTCAGAGCACCATTCTGGTGCAGTTTGTAAGTGATCCACTTTATGTTCATTTTCCAATCAACACAAGTGCAAGCAAGAATTTTCTCATGGTACTCCTTACTTCCTTTGGTACTTTGAGGCTCAAGACAGTGTCTTCTTTTAGATTTCCAGTTAACTTTTGTTTCGGTGCTACAAGCACTGTGACATCTCCCAGCTCACTAAATCTGCTGGTCTTTCACCAGTTTGTTTGGGAAACTTTTTTTTGTGTTCCAGTCTCCATTTAAGTTTGTCTTTGCTTGCATTATGAACTAGAGAAATTAAAATTTGGAGCTGTACTGGAATAAAAGTCTGATTTTCTTACCCAGAATTGTTTAAAAAATGAATGCTTCTGAATCCTCCCAAATTTAATAAGCTTCATTGAGCTCTTAAATTCAATAATCACAATACTTAGCAAACTTGTTCAGTTTCCTAGAGATGGATGTTATTCATGGGAATTCAACAGGAGCTCACAATTTTGTTCCCATGGTTCAGGACAATATTGTATTGCCTCTTCCAATTTTGATGCTTTCAGTAAGAATGTTGGCAATATTCAGACTTACAGTGAGACTTAATCAACTAATGTTATTCAGATGGTTATGGTATTTTTCCCTTTGGCCAATGGGGTGGTACAATATGTGTATCAATACATACTTTTTGAAAAAGTAATTTCAAACATTTCCCAGGGCAGAGTAATTGCAGTGCCCCTTTTATATGTGTTCTATTATAAAAGCGTACGAAAAAGCAAAGCGAATGCATTTTGACTGTAGTGCAGAATGATGGAATAAATTGACAACATGAAAGTGATTATGATAAGCTTCTATCATGTGAACTAAGTATTATTTTTAATATATTTATAGCCACTCATTCATAACTAAATGAGAAAGTTAAATGATTTAAACCACCACACCATCTTCTAGTAACATTTTCAAACTGATCTTAATGATTTAAGAGTTTGAGCTCTCAAGGAATTATGGTTCTTTGGTTTAAGGATGGAAGGGCAGTTCTGTTGGTGATGATTTCTTGGGGGGAAAATGTTAATCATTAGATTCTTTTCCCCCACTGCAGTAGTATTTTAGAAACTATTTTGGATTATCATTAGCAGCTGTAGAACCTGGAAGCTTTAGTCAAGAGCCACAATGTCACTGTGGTAGATCAGAGTGGCCAATCTTGTTGAGTCTAGTAGCCAGAGCCAAGGACTGCAATGCTCATCCCATTTAACCTGGAGAAGCAACAAAGTGGGGGAATTGTGGAAGTGTTCATGAGTAGGAGCTGGCAGTAACTTAGTGCCTTCTCCTCTGTTGTGAAGTTGGGTTAGGTTAGGCTGGGTGATGAAGACAATCTTTGTCAAACTTTGCTGATTTGTTTCATACAACACATGGATATATGCAGTTGACCTTGAGGGAAATAAGAAGTTATTTCATGAAATTTCCACATAGAAGTTGCATGTGAAGCTCCTTACTGGTTTAGAAGAGGCTCTGCTCACCACAGCTCTTTACAGTTTATAAACAGAAAACAGAAGAGCTGTGACTCCCCTCAAGGGCTCAAACTATCTGAGAGGAGGCAACACATACTTAAAGGGAGGTACAAGTTAATTATAAGACACATAATAACATGTCTTGTGCCATAATTATATAGGTTAACAGGAGCCTTACCACAGACAGTCTAATGTACAGAAAGGATCTGAAAAAAGAAATCTGGCTTATGATAATTTTTACTAGATTCCTTTTTTTTGTCTTCTGTGATTCTGTGAAAAGAGTACTTTTCAATGTTCTGTTCTAATTATTGATGTAATTCTTTTGGATTAAAAAAATAATGTATTTTATAAACTTCATGGTGCAGTGTGAAAATCTTGTTAGCTGTGTCTGTTAATTACAGCAAATTTCAATGTACTTTGGCCTAGGCTCGAATGCTAATAACAGAAGAGAATCTCATGACCACTATCATCAAAACTTTCATGGACCACTTAAGGCACCGTGACATCCAAGGCAGGTTTCAGTTTGAACGTTACACTGCTCTGCAGGCTTTCAAATTCAGACGTGTCCAGAGCCTTATTTTGGATCTCAAGTAAGTATACTATGTGCTGGTTTGAGAAGTTGAGGAGTTAAAAAAAAAAAACCAAATCAAAAATGATTGTATCTTTCTAATCTCCCCAGGTACGTGTTGATAAGTAAGCCAACAGAGTGGTCAGATGACTTGAGACGCAAGTTCCTGGAGGGTTTTGATGCCTTCTTAGAATTACTGAAATGTATGCAGGTATGTAAATCTGTGAATTAAAAATTTTGCAAAATTTAACCAGGAAGTTAGCAATAATAATGTCAAAAGAGAAAAAATATGATCTACTCTTCATTTTATAACTTCAGTGCAGTATCACTTTTGGAGCCATTGTGTTTTCCTAAAACATAACATCTTATCTCACTTTTTAAACTTTTGTTGTAGAGGACAATAAAAAGGAAGAGCAGTTCAAAATGAGTAGTTTAATTTGGGGCATATTTTGGACTTGTAGAGGCAGACAAGACAATACAGTGAGCAAAATCTTGTTAATCTTAAGTGTCAGCAGTTTCTCCTTGTGTTGAGGAATAAATTGTTCCTGACACACAAATAGACCTCTTCACTTGTGGTTTCATTCCCTTTCATTCCCCCAGAGTTCTTTTTACCTGCAGCAACAATATGTTTATAAGGACAGCTAACCACCGTCTCACATCTCTGCTAATGCTGTCAGTGTATTTCAGTGATACATTGTTGAAATGTATAATTCTTTTTGTTGTAGGGTATGGATCCAATAACTCGTCAAGTAGGACAGCACATTGAAATGGAACCAGAGTGGGAAGCAGCATTTACACTGCAGATGAAATTAACACTTGTTATTTCAATGATGCAGGACTGGTGTGCATTAGATGTACGTTCCTTCTCAATTGTTTTTCTGTGTGAAGAGAGATAAAACCCAAATATTAGTACATGTAAAAATTGACCTAAATGCAACTTTACCATAAGCCAAGGACATCTTCTATGAGTAAATGCAAATCTTTTCTGTGTTTAAGCACAAGTGTGGTTTGTACTGACCAATTCATAAAACTGTAGATAAGCCTTTTACAAATACTGCAGAGTTTTGTCACATATCTGAAGACTGAGATTATCACAACACTATCAGGTTATAATTTTCAAAGAGGAGGGAATGGAGGAGTAAGCCCTGGATCTACCAAATACTTATTGATAATAAATCATGTTTCTACTCCATAAGTGTTTCAAGTTTCAGGATTTCAGAACTTGAGCGTGGTAAAATATGACTGTGGAATAAGTGATCCTGGAATACCTGAACATTCAGGCTGGCTTTCATTTGTTACTGGTAGTTAATGTGCAGGTTTTACTAGCCTAGCATGATCATTGCTCAGCAAGTTACCATCATGCCAGTTACAAAAAAACCCCAAACCCAAACAACATCCTAGCGGGTATTTTTCTAATCAGACATGCCAGTACGAATTTTGCAGTTTGTGCCCTCCTTAATTTGGCTCTTTTGTTGGATTTCTTATCTTAATTTTGCAGGACTGTTGTTAAAGGTAAAAATTGCAAGCCCTTTGTGGTCTTTTTTACGTTGTCTGTATTATTTTTCAGAGCTGTAGTTTTTTCATAATCTTTGTAAACTGCAATCTTTCTTTTAGGAAAAAGTACTGATTGAAGCCTACAAGAAATGCCTGACTGTGTTGATGCAGTGTCATAGTGGATTTACTGATGGAGAACAGCCTATTGTCCTCAGTATGTGTGGACATTCAGTTGAGACCATCAGATACTGCGTTTCTCAGGAAAAAGTCAGCATTCACCTCCCAGTGTCTCGTTTACTTGCAGGTATGAACAGTTGGAAAATATTTCAGAAAATGAAAAATTGTTCTGTAGATGTGATTTGTGTTTTTGTGTACCTAAAGACACACACAAGCATTGTTTAATGTCTGAATAAGATGAATTTTTGCCATTTTCTAGCTGTTTGGTAGCTTCTGGGCCAGATGTTCTCAAGCACCAGAGAACTTGTTGTCATTCAGGCTGGGGGAGATTGTCTCATGCCTCTGGATTTGTATTATAGGCAGCTACTGCTGTTTTTGCCACTTGAGTGATGCAAAAGAACTACGACAAAATATGGACTGTGGTTGACTGTTTTGGAATATGTTTAGCTGCCAGATTGAATAGACTAATCAACATTCTGTTAGAGAACAGATTTATCAAACAGATGTGTCACCAGAAAACCGAGCTATGCCTTTCTCTTCATATTGTGCCTATCTTGTTCAGCAGTTGTGTTGAAAAAAGCTTTGTGAATTTTAGTTTACAGAATCAGAAGGAACGTGGTAGAAATAAATTCACAAATAATGAAGTGAAAAAATATAATTCTTAGGTAAAGTGCCATACAGCTCTGTGTCAAATATATGAATATTTGAATCTTTGAGCAAATTCCTTGTAACTTCAAAAGAGAGCAAACCAGAAAGCCATAATGTGTTTTGTAGGGGCCTTGTTCTGGTTCCTGAGGTATTTTATAAACCCCTCAAGGACTGATAAAAGGGGTGAGGTATCTGCTGTAATGATTGTCCAGACAGACCAAAGACTCTTGGCTCTCACTGCAGGGACATGACAGAGTCAAAAAAAAGGCAGAAATCTCACTTGTACTGCAAGGTTTATACAGTTACAATGGGAAAACTTCAATTCTCTTAAAATGTATTCTTTGTAGCATGTTTCTTCAGGTAATAGCTGTGTAGCTCCGAGGTGATAAATTTGCAGAGCTGTATCTGTGTCCAGACAATGGTCCGAGAGTAAATTAGATTACCTTTTTTGTCCTCATTGAATTACATAAACTATTGTATGTAATTTTCTGTATGTTTTTTTCTGTCTTTACCTAGGCTTGCATGTTTTGCTGAGTAAAACTGAAGTGGCATACAAGTTTCCAGAGCTGCTGCCCTTGGTATGTCATTAAATGTAGTATATTCATTAAATATAATTAATGCTGAATGTGAAATTGGTCTTGTAAGTGTAGGATGGTATTAAACAAAACAAAGGACCTTTTTACCGTGAATTCTACTAAGAGAGAATACATTTAATACATAAAATTGCCTCTTAAAAGATTAATATCCAGATATTCATGAGCGTAGGTGATCATTATTGCTTGCTAAAGTGACTAAGACTCAGGTTGCATGACCTCCTTTTTGTAGAAGAAACTGCTTTTAGGAACCCCAGTCAGGATCTGATTCCTTCTCCTTGTGCTGGGTTCTAATTTTCTTCCCCAGCTGTTTCTTGCTTTCTGACTGCTTTATTGATATGCTGTCTCTTTAAGGGGTAGTCAAAAAGTGTAAAATAAAAGAGGATAAAATCTAACTGGGAGAAGAAATCTCAGTGTCTTTGGAAAGAAGTAGTACTTAGCCTTTGAATGCAAGAAATGAAATTACAGTGTTATTAAATTGCTGGTGTTGATGTTTTAAAATATGAAGGCTGCTGTCTTTAGGAATAAACTAAAGCCCTCACGCAGTAATTTTGTGGAGCAAAGACAGAATATAAGGGTGATTAACAACAATTTGAAAGATTGTGAATAGGCTCATCTAACTTTTCTTTTGTTGGATTTGCTTGTTTTTTGTAGTGCCCAAATATTTTAGTGATCACAAATATAATCTTCCTTCATTTCAGTCCCATTTTCCTTTGTTTTCTCTATGTACATCAAAATATTGCATTTTCTTAATGCAGAGTGAACTTAGCCCACCTATGTTAATAGAACATCCTCTACGATGCCTAGTCCTATGTGCCCAAGTGCATGCAGGGATGTGGAGAAGGAATGGCTTCTCTCTGGTCAATCAGGTAAGTCCACAGTAGCTGTAGAATCACTCTTTCCTGATAGCTCTTTCAGGCTAATTTCACAGAATCAATAAGGTTGAACAAGACCTCTGATATCATTGGGTCCAACCCTTGGCCAAACACCGCCTTGTGAACTAGACCACAGCACTAAGGGCCGTGTCCAGTCACATCTTGTAGACCTCCAGGGCTGGTGACTCCACTACCTCCCTGGGCAGTCCGTTTCAATTTTTAACACCCCTTTCCATGAAGAAATTCTTCCCAATATCCAACCTAAACCTCCCCTGGCACAACCTGAGGCTGTGTTCTCTTGTTCTGTTGCTGGTTTCCTGGAAGAACCTCAATGTATTTCTGGAAATGAAGGGCCCCCATCTGGACACAGCACTCGAGGTGAGATCTCACCAGTGCTGAGTATGGAGGGAGCTCTTGGTCTTTACGACCTCAAAATCGTCTTTTCCTGTATTGATTTGAAAATGTACATATGTCAGTCTTATGGAAGGCAATGTGAGGTAGGCATTTTTATCAGCACTGACATCATCTGAGTATTTTTGCTTTTAAACTGATCTTTGACTTTTTTTTTTTTATTTAGTCAGAAGTTGCTTTTTCGTTTCAGGACTGCTGCAGTAGCCACTGAACTTAGTGCTCAGTTTATGAAGTTAAAATGGCTTTTTTTAATGTGTACTGTCCAGCAGCAGTTGGAAGTGCAGAATTAGATCTGTGCATCCATGGTAATGCATTTATCACCTCCACATAAAAGTGTCTCAGATATAAAAATGTGCAGCATTATGATATCATGACTATTTATATTTATAAAGTACTTGAAATCTCAAGACCCCACAAAGCATTAGAAGCAATGTAGGACTAAGTGTTTCTTGGCTTTTAGCTCTACTACTTCTGGAGACTTCCATTTCTAAACTTACATTCTCAGTGTTTGTATAAATTAGGTGTTTCAAGCATAACACCTATAAAATGGGTACTGTGGTGTCAATACCACCCACCAGGGTGATTTTCTCAAGTGATTTTCTCAGCAAGACTTAAATTACAACAGGAATAGGGTTTAATTCTGTGAGGTGTTAACTTGATTTATTTGCAAGAAAATTCCTTCAGTCCTGTCAACCCTCATCTCCATTAGATAATTGCAATGTATATTTACTAGGAGACTGAATTAAGTTGTTCAAATATATTATATTCTGATGCATCTTGAAGGATCTTCATAAGTTGGTGTCCTTGTTGCCATTACAGCAAAAAGAGCTCTAGTTATGTACAATTATAGTGGTGCCCACAGTGCAGTAGACACATATCAAATCTGGAATTTCAGCATTGCTTTTGGTAGTGAAGTAAGTCTCTGTGTTAGTTTCCCCTGCTTGCTGGGATCCTGAAGTTAAGAACTTGGTTTAGTTAACTCCCACAGTCTGCAAGTCCTTTCTCTTTACTTTGGCTATGAGGAGAGCTCATGTTCAGAGAGCTTCTTTTGGATCTTCACAGATAATAGGAATAGGCATCCTGTGCTGTGTGGATTATTACAAATGTGTAGATTATTAGGATAGAGAAGAAAGGGAAGGCATGCCTAGCTGCCCTTCATGTAGTTCTGGTGGAAATGGTATGTGTCTAGAGAAGACTTTAGCACACTGAAGTTTTTTTTCCAGGCAGAAACTTGTCAGCCCTATTTATTTTGTCTCGATTGTGGTAGAATAAAATTTTCCGACCTTTCAGTGTCATGCAGTGTTGCTGCTGCCTGTCTCAGTCTTGTTGAGTTCCTTCCTGGGATGGTTTGGGTTAAGTATAGCTCTGTCACAATATTAACATTTTGCTGACACTGCCAATTCCTGAAAGATGGTATCTCAAATGATTAAAGAGCAATTCATGGAGTGAAGAAAAAAACATTTCTCCAACTGCAAGGGCTTTCTCTCCTGTGAATTTCAAACAGTTAATTGCTAAGCAAATATATTAAAACATAAGCTAAAGAGGTCAAAAATATTTTTGTTTGTAAATTTATGCAATCCAGATTATGGATTATGCAAAACTACAACCCAGCCAGCAACTATGATTGTCCTGTGCTTTATTAAAAAGCTTTTTGCATACACATAGAATTGTATAATTTTTTTAAAATTTGCTTCAAATTTTCCAGATCTGTAATTTTTTCAAATTACAGATTCATTTTTTGTTTATGAACACAGTATAGCAGTTTATTTTTTACAAAGCTAAAATAGTTTTAGGTTAAATATTATCTTTGTTAATGATTGTGGTGTGGTGTTTTGGTATTTTTTTCAGATTTATTACTATCATAATGTGAAGTGCAGGAGGGAGATGTTTGACAAGGACATAGTAATGCTTCAGGTAATCATGTATACCAGTTTGCATTTTTTCAAGTATTTTCAGGATGTCTTTGTGTTTATTTTTATCTTCATTAGAACCATTTTAAGGAAAAAAAAGTCATTTTTTTGTGGAAGGACTTCAGTTTTCTTACTTTTTCTACATAAGAAATTATGTAATAATTTCTTATGTAGAAAAATTTTGTAATAATTTTGTAATATTACAAAATTATGAAAAATTATGTAATAAAAATGTAATAAAAATTATGGAATAATTTTTATAGGAAAAATGTATTATTATTTAAAGTTAATTTTATTTAAATATATTTATTTAAATTTAATACATAAATAAATTTAAGAATTCAATACTTGTTTTTAACTACACTTTGAAAAGTGCAGAATTTTCTGTTTAGTGTATATATGCCAGATTTTCAAGAATGTAATATTTTAACTAATGGGTGTCTACTGGCAGTTGCATGAGTCTGCACGTTGTCAGAAATGCATTCAGTGTATGTGTTAATTTTTTTGTTTTTCCCCTTCAGAAGAGATTTTGCACATGTGGCAGTATATTTTGCTCTATCACAGATGCAATACTTCTGCATTGAGAGCAATATAATGTAAAATTTGCAGCTCTGGGTGCATAGTTCACCTGGACAGCAAAATATTTTCTCATGATGTCCCCCAAATCTTGGTAGCAGTACCCAATAGGATAAACATGCCCCAAGTTACTTCTGTTCTCAGACATAGTTCCCTGAGGCTTGATATACCACTGATTTTTAATGATCATTTTCAGCTATCCATTTGGTTAGATATGCTGTAGCTTTCTTGGATATTTATTCTCTTTTAGAGATGGGCCCATTAGCAATAGTAAATTAACAATAAAGATTTGTAATTGGCAAACTTAGATACCTTGTTTAATAAACAGAAAAAACTTTAGCCAGTAATATTCAGAAATGGACAAATCTGAACATTAATGTTTGTTCTGTACTGAAACTTTAGTATTTTTCTTACCAAGAAGGTTTTGGAAGCTTTGCGCTGCAATCTTCAGCCTTTCTTTAGAGGACTGGAATTTGTTGTTAAAATCTTCAGTGGTATGTACTAAGTAACATTATGCCTGCTAGAAGATAAGCCAGCAGGAACAAAATTTTAGAGATAAAAACAAACAAAAGTCTTTCCCTGGAGTTTGTTTAGACTGCTTAAGATAGAAGGAGTTACCCTGAATACTTTGCATGATGCCCTTAAAAGGGCATCAGAAATTCTTGATAAAGCATAGGATTCTGCTTGTCAAATGGGCTTACACTTCTGGTTTTAGTGTCCTAAGAGAGTTAACTTAAATATTTAAGTCTTCATGTGTAGGATTGAGAGAGGAATTAATTTTATAGAGAATATACAGTGAACATCATATATAAATATGCAAACATCGTATGATAACACCCGATCTGTTTTCTCTTTATAATCTTTTTTTTCTTTAATAGACAGGTGTGTCTATGATGGATCCAAATCACTTCCTGATGATAATGCTGAGTCGCTTTGAACTTTATCAGATATTTAGTACTCCAGACTATGGCAAAAGATTTAGCACAGAAAATACTAACAAGGTATTTTATGCACTGCTGCAATAGAAAATCTTCAGTTTTGTTTTTCAGCGTATCAGATGCTGTTGTACTGAGACAGAGCTATTTCTTAATAAAAAAGGAAAACCTATCCAGTTCTAATTTCATTTGGCCAGTTTGAAGTATGCATAAATGTTTTTATATGTCAAACTGGCAAATGTCACAAAGTGTTTTTGCACTTATGACTGTGTTTCAGCCCAGCTTAGTTTGGGAGTACTAAGGGTGAAAACAGGCAATGTTTTGAATCACTGAAAAAGTATTTTCAGCATATGGAATAATTATTGAAAAATGTAAGTTTTTTTTATTGTTTTACTTCAGGATGTTGTTCAACAAAATAACACTCTTATAGAAGAGATGCTGTACCTCATTATAATGATTGTTGGTAAGTTCAGAATATATTTAATTAATGTTTTTTAATTCAGGCTCTTTAATGGTCTGCGCAATTTTTTATTGCTCTCAGCTTCTGTCCTGTTAAGAACTTCCTGTACCTCTGATTTCTTTCATAGGAGAAAAGCCTTGAAAATAGCTTAGGTCAATGTAGTGAATTTTTGAACACTGGTGGGTGAACACAAGATTTCAGAAGGCACCTTATTTTCCAGACTCTAGATAAAAAGATAAAAAAAAAAGTTTAAAATAATTAAAAAAAAAAAGTAAAAGTGTATTTTATTTATACAGGTGAAAGGTTCAGCCCTGGAATAGGACAGGTAAATGCAACAGATGAAATTAAGCGAGAGATTATCCATCAGCTGAGCATCAGGCCAATGGCTCACAGTGAATTGGTAAAGGCTCTCCCTGAAGATGTAAGTAATTGGATGTGGAGGGGGGAACCAACTTCCACTTCATAAGGCTGATTGCTGAAAAATTGTCTTTTTCAAGTTCATGTCACTTAATGTGGAATGAGAGCAGCATGATTATGCTAAGTGCAAGGTTAGCATGAGTGCAAGTTAATAGTTCTCGTGGTAAGGGTAGGAAAGAGGCAAAGAAGGAACAAGATATGAAAGAGGCAGGAATCTGAGAGTGTCTTCAGCTACTTTCTCTTTTTAATACTGTTTCTAATCAGGCCATCTGGCCAGCAGTCTCTGAAGGCTGCTTGTACACCCTGAATTAGATGTATGGAAGTGGGTTGTTAGAACTATCCAGAAATATAAGCTGTTATATTTTAAAGCCTAATAATAAGTGAAAAGACATGGAATCAGACGCTGTGTTATGACTTGTGTAACATAAATTCTTCATTTACATAAAGCATTCATTTGTCTGAATTCTATTATAAGTACTTCTGTAGGACAGCGAAGCTTGCTTTCCTTTCTCCTTTTAATATTTTTGAAAATATTTTTAAAATTGTTTCTGAAGACAGTCAAAATTCCAAAGTTAATGTTTTACTGTACTGGTAATAATTTTAATTATGAAATATTTTTCTTTTTTCTAAAAATTTTAAACTGAAACTATTTGAAAAGTCTGATTTTAAAATTATTTAAGAACAATGTAGGGTTGCATGAAAGAGCAAATTTTATTTAAGCTGGAGTTCTAAATTGTATCGTCAGTTCTAAATACCTTTTCCCTGGCCTGGTAACGGCTATGAATATGTATTGGAGGAAGGGGGTGGGGATATTAAAAGATAATTTGTGTATGAAGTAGTGTTACATATTTGATCAGATATGCTGCCTTTTGTGCTTGTTTCAGCATTTTTCATTAACTGGTCTTTTAAAATACTTTTCCAGTATTTATTTCGATTTAAAGGCCTATAAACCAGAAATACTGGCTGTGTATTGTAAAAATGTGATGAGTAAGCTCACTTAGAGTTTTCTTGTGCTCCTGTTACATCCAAGTTCATTATGACAAGGAAAAGCAGTACAAATGGAGCACTTAGAATGGCATGACTTTTTCAAAGTACCTTTTGCAGAGATGGTATTCCTGAATGTATTTTCATGTTATATGGTTTAGTGTTCTCTTGAATGTCAGTAAAATTACTTTGTACTGCATTCATTTTGCATGCTTATTCTAGTATTGTATGATATTTGAATGTGTTTACTCCAAAAACTCCAGTAACACACTGTCTTGCCTTTTCATTCCATGTAGGAGAACAGAGAGACAGGGATGGAAAGTGTGATTGAAGAAGTGGCATGTTTCAAGTATGTTTCCCTTTATTCTAATGATTCAACTTTAGAATTCACTAAATTAGTGAAAATGAGAGAATGAAAGAAAGAGGGCTGAGTCATGGTGATTTCACATGGCTTTAATCAAGTGCAAAATTCTTAATACTGCTACTAAATTTCTAGAATGCCTGTTAGGCGGTGTTTGTTATCTGTCCTAGATAACTATTTATTCTCAGATATTAAGAACCAGTTGACATAAAGAGTTTTGTTTGCTTTTTTTGTTTGTTTTTTCCATAGAAAACCTGGATTAACAGGCAGAGGGCTGTATGAATTAAAACCAGAATGTGCCAAGAACTTCAACCTGTATTTCTATCACTTTTCAAGGGCAGAGCAATCAAAGGTAACTAGGAATTTAACTTCCTGGGGTTTATTTTGTGCCTTTTTTTTTTGTTTGTTTGCCTTTTTCCAAAGCTTGCTTCTGTACAGAAGAATTACCAGCTGGATATTTGAGAATGTTAACAAAATTTGCCCAAGTTTTTTCAGTGATTTCTGTGCCACTGGATCCTGTGCCCTATATAGAGCTGTTGAAATCAGTGGTATTCAGGAGCTTGTCTGTCAGTTCCCTTGGGTCTTATTTTATGGAAATATTTAAAGCAATCTGTATTTTCCCTTACCTTTATGGAAATGGCCATTTTAGCTTAAACTTGCCTTACAGTTGTATGCTAGGAAAAGAATCCAGGCTGGCTCAAGAGAAAAGATTAATTTTGAAGTTGCATGCCCTACTTTACAAGTAGAACATAAGACAAACTGAAGAGAAATGAAAGCTTTCATGTTTATTTAAGGCTGGAAAAAAACAGTAACAATGTAGTAAAGCATGAATGCTTTTTTATTAGTTTTTTATTGGTACAGATTTGAGTAATGCTGGCATTGTTCTTCTATTTCAGGCAGAGGAAGCACAGAGAAAGCTGAGAAGACAGAACAGAGAAGATACAGGTATTTATTTTTGAGAGGAGATGGGAGAAGAGGGAATCAGATATCCAGCTGTGTATTGCCCTGACATTTAGACTACCAGCCTGTTCCAGTACTAGAGTAGAAGTTGGTTAGAAATTAAGCAATTTCCCTTATGTCTCCCTGGCTATAGTCAGGGATCTGATTTGTCATGGAACCAGCCTTCTGAAGAGCTTATTCTTTTGGCTTTTCTGGTACACACAAGTCATGTTGAATGGTGCAGCCTGTATTGGTAACACTTTATTGAGCAGCTGTGCTCTGCCTTAGGATCATAGAAGGGTTTGGGTTAGAAGAAAGCGTAAAGGTTGTCTGGTTCCAACCCCTTGCCTTGGGTTGAGACATTAAATGAGACATTTTAAATGAGTGTTGCAAATTTTGGAGAAATATCAAGCACACCAAATTTCTCTTTCAGCACTTCCACCGCCAGCTCTTCCTCCTTTCTGCCCACTTTTTGCCAGCCTGGTGAATATCCTGCAGTCTGATGTCATGCTGTGCATTATGGGAACTATACTGCAGTGGGCAGTGGAACACAATGGCTATGCCTGGTCAGAGTCCATGCTGCAAAGGGTATGGGTTTTTTATTTAAACTAATCCTTATGCTAATGGAGGAATGCTCATTATGGCATTTTAACATGATTTTATAAATTTGAATTGTTTACTTGGTGTCTGAAATATCCAGAATACTTTGAATGAGAAAGAAGTGGTGCTTCCTGATATGCAAAAGTATGGAAACCCTTCTGCCTCTGATGCAATTTTATTTTTAAAAGTAAATGGAAGAACCAGGTAAATTTCTAATGGGATACACATGAGAGGGAAGAATTCTGCTTGAATCAATGGCAGTAATGTTTATTGTGGTGGAGAGGTCATTAATCTGAGTTGTTGCATATCAAGCAGATATTGATTTTTTTTTCTTGATGTTCCTTTGCTTATTTTCAGTTTAGGCTAAATCATTTTAGGAAAAAAAACCATGAAAATGCACAAAAGAATATTCCAACTTGAAAATGTGTCCACTTTGGAAAACTTAACTGAGCTGTTTGTTCCTTGCAATTTATAATGATCTTTAGAAACCTGGAGGGTTATTGTACATTTTGGTGTCATGATTATCATTTTCTGGAGTGTGCAGAGAAGAGTAGTGAACTACCATCCAGGGGCTGTTTATATTGGCCAGGGTTGTTTGTTTAGGGTCCAACTCCAAACCTTTTAAAAATATTGATGGATTTTTAAATAATATTTTGCAAAAAAAACCCAGTTTTGAAACTGATTATTAATTTTTTGACGTCCAGTCTTATTGAGTGTATATTACATTTTACAGCTGAATTTAATATAAGCAGTTCTTTATAACACAAAAAAAAAAAGTTAAAAATGGAACGATATATTGGTATTATAAATCACAACAATGTAGTTATAGTTAGGTAATGTAAGAATGCTAGGTTTTAGAGTAACTTTGAATAAAATAAGTTGGTTGGCGTTTTTTTAGACTGAACTAAAATGTCTTCAGCCAGTCTCAAACTGTGAAATTCATTAGGGACCTATCACTTGCTCAGAAACTTGTGGCATTTCTCTGTGATGGTGCCATGCAGTTGTACTACGCAAGTCAACCACTTTTGTCTTGGAAACACTTGAAAAGGTGGATATGAGGCATCTGCAAGAGGTGGCCGGCCCATATATAGTGAGATCTTGTTAAATAGATGTGATAGACTGAGGAGAAATTAGCTGTTTATTAAAACAAATTTTAAAAACTTCAAGACTCTCATCAGGTTTTGCCACTTTTTCTATAGATATTTGGTCTGTTGCATTCCAGTTCTGTTACAAATTTTCAGGTGATTATCCATTCCTTACATGGGTGTCAATGTTGATTCCAGGCACCAGTAAACCTTTGTGTCTGGAGCATCCTTCCAGTTTTTATAGGGGTGCAAAATGGCTGATGACAGAGTTCGCCACCAAGAATGAATTATCTCAGCTTCAAAATGCCATTCAGACTATCATAATGCTAAATAGGGTAATTAAATTTTTTAAGTTCAAGGAGATTACAGCTCTTCACTGACCTAAAAATTAACATTATTTTAAAATGTGTGTCTAGAGAGAATAAATTTAACTTAAAAATTTGAATTTTTTTGTTGCTAAACTTTGTGTATAAAAAAAGTATATATAAAGTCTGCTTCGTGCTTCTTCTGTCCAGAGATTTGCAATAGTAACATGCAGGGGGAGGGAGAAAGATAAGAAGTACTGACTTCTCACTCACTAATCAGGACAGCAAACAGAAAGAGGAAAGTATTTAATGTGGATTCTAAAGTTTCAAATAAAGACTTGCTCCTGTGCAATGTAGCTTTGGAATTATGTATATAGAAATAACTTCAAATATATTTGTAATATGTAATTGTATTATATGACTTTCCTATTTCTTAATAAATTACTCAAACTGTATAACAAGCTAAAATTTGTATCTTTTATCTAGGTTTTGCATTTGATTGGAATGGCACTACAAGAAGAAAAACAACATTTGGAGAATCTCAGTGAGGAGAATGTTGTAACATTTACCTTCACTCAGAAAATATCAAGTATGCCTTTTTATTCAATTATATAGAAAATTTGAAATAACTGAAAATGCCAGGATCTCATATTTTATTCTTCTGTAACTGTATTTACCAGAAGAGTCTGTTTGTTTATCCATCAAAATGTTATTAAGTCGACTATAGATAAATGCTTTTTACATGTGTAGATTCTATGATGGTACAAATACTAAAGGCATTTTCTAGAGGAGAAAGCCAGAAGCTGAATAATTCCTTCTATAAGTAACACCTCAATAAAGATTGCTGCGTGTGATCAGGTGCAATTGCAATAATCATAGTTGCATTCCTAAATAGCCTTTTGCTCTTGATTGTCCTTTGTATGGTTTGACTAATGCCTCTAGTTTTGTTAACACATGTAAGTTCCATTTAAAGTAGTGGGAAATAAAATATTGGAGGCTCCCAAGATGAAAACAGCCAGGGAGCACATACAGTGCATTTCTTTTGTAAAAAAATATGGTCAGTGAGCAAAACATCTCAGGATTTAGAAGTTATTCATGAAACTTCTAGTTTGGAGTTCAAGTTTTGGAGTGAGGTAGAGTTAATAATTACATATTGTGCCTATTTGTTGAAGGAATTCTTCCGTTGCTGAACAGGCATCGGGGTTTCTTGTTTTTAATGTTAGTGAGTGATTAATTTTCCAGTAACAGTATAGTCAACAGTATAATAATTGTAAATTTTCTCTCAGAACCAGGAGAAGCACCCAGTAACTCCCCCAGCATACTAGCTATGCTAGAAACACTGCAAAATGCACCTCATTTGGAAGTGCACAAGGACATGATCAGATGGATATTGAAGGTAAATGTACTTTATATTGCCACTGAAAATCATGGAAATAAGATTTATGAAACTTTCCTAATTAAATTGGGATGATTTCCTTATTTCCCATGTCGATTTGTTGTACCTAGTTTTACTCTTCTGGATTCCAGTACTACACATTGTATAGTCAGGATTATAGTATATACAGTTATATTTTCATGTCCCAAACAAATTCAAGGCTTTTTTTTTTTTTTTTTCCTTACAGACTTTTAATACTATTAAAAAGCTAAGAGAAAGCTCTTCTTCAAGTCCCGTGGCCGAGACAGAAGGAAATATTATGGAGGAGGTAAAAACGATGTGTAACAGCTGATCTGGAGCAGGTCTGGGTGGTGACTAAGGACTGTATTTCTAATTGTAGCTCTAAATCAAACATGGGAAACATCAGTGACTTCTGAAAATCTGAAAATCTGTTTCACAGTTTATAGACCAAACTCATTTGTTTGAAGAACCTATTGGCAAAGTCCCTAAGCTGTTTTTCTTTGTTTCATTATTGTAGTCTCCAAATCTTTTGCAATTTTACTCCCTAGAATTGTCTGTAGTACAGTCACAGCATTAAATGTTTCTGCTGTTCCTGTAATTTCAGACTTCATGGAAAGTTGCTAAAATAAATGGTTATGTATATATTTTTACCATGCAGGTCATTCCAGATAAGTTCTGTTGATGTGTGTAACTTGACATGAAATTCTAGGTACTGCACACAGACCTTAGAGCACTGTAGTGTATGTAGGAATGTAGCTGCTGTGGAGGGAGAACAGAACCAGAGATGAGACATGTCACTCTCTTACTCTTCTATCCTATGAACACTTAGAGGGAAGAGAAATACAAAATACAGTTAAAGGTTGAGGGGGAGAGGTTCCCCTTCTAGGTCTGCAGTTCTGCCTGGCATTGAACACAAGCTAAAGAAAAGAGGGCACAAAATAACTCTTTGGTAGACTATTCTTTTGTCTTCTATGAGATTCTCATTGTTTGGAGGTTAGTACAAGGTACGCATGCAGTAGCTAAAATAAATAATCTGTTGTAGCAAGACTTTAAAAATGACTGAGTGAACAATATTATTTCAGAGTTCACGAGATAAGGACAAAGCTGAAAGGAAGCGAAAAGCTGAGATTGCCAGACTGCGCAGGGAAAAGATCATGGCCCAGATGTCTGAGATGCAAAGGCACTTCATTAATGAAAACAAAGAACTCTTTCAGCAAACTCTGGAGGAACTGGATACTTCAACCTCCGGAGTCCATGAAAATAGGTAAAAGCATCTTGTTTAGATTTTTTCCCATTAATGTTTACATCAGATTGTCCTATTGTTACTGCTTTCAAAAGCTCTTTTTTTTTTGGTCTTGATGGAAAACTGTTAATTAGGTTCAGAGACAAAAAAGCAGCAGTAAATTGAATGCTTCCCTCTCCCTCTCTGTCAGAATTGTGGGATAAATATCAACAGGCAAAAACTTTTTTGTACAAAATCACCTAGTAAATTATTAATAACGCTGAAGAGACTATGCCATTAAACGTAGTAAATTGGAAATGGCTGATTATATGTGTGTTGAAGATCTGGAAGAAAATCTGAAAATCTGCTTGGTAGTTGGAAATACGAATTAGAGAACACTAATGATTTTGTGGGGAAATGGAAAGTGTTTTCAAAATTCATATCAGACACTTAAGGGATGCTGATGATGGAGGGCTGCAGATTCAGTTTCTGTGTTAAACTGGAGTGGGTTATACTATTGGGAGGATTATGAATTTTTCCTGGAAAATACATGCTACTTCTGGGCATATAGGAATTGTTATGTAAATGCCCAGAGAGCATTTATCATAAATTTAAGAAACTCACTAAGCACACTTAAGTCGTGATAATACAATGTTTTTCAAATAATTTTCTCACTAATATTCTTTGAATATTCTAGCCCTGTAATTTCGGACGCAAAACTCACAGCCTTGGGTCCAGAGCAAACTAGAGTGGCTGAACCCAGACAGGTTGTTATGTGTATATTGTGCCAGGAGGAGCAAGAAGTTAAAGTGGACAGCAGGGCTATGGTCTTGGCAGCATTTATCCAGCGGTCAACTGTGTTGTCTAAAAATAGAAACAAAATTACTCCAGATCCTGGTAAGTAACTGTTCATAGTTGTCTTAAGTATTAAATAATGTTTGGGTTGCTGTGACAACAGCATTTTTTCATCTGAGACAGTGACATAGCGTTCTTATGTTAACTGCTTGTGAATAGCTTCATTGTAATCAGTGGCAAAACTTCCATGTTTTTGGTGAGGTAGAAATGTGTGTGCTGAATAATGTAAACTACTGAGAACATTGAGCTTTTGCTATTCATTTGTTACAAATTATTTTAATCTGTTGTAAAAACCCTTAAAATCAGAAGTGTTTGTTCTTAAATCATGCCTGTGACATCAGAGAGAGGAGATGTTAATGTAGTGCTTTAAAAGCACAAGATGTACATTTTCTTCCTCTCAGTTACATTATCTGAAATGCCTCTAAGTGATAATAAGTAATCTTGGCTTTTGGTACCTTGTGAAACAGATCAGTGAGCAAAGGGCATTGTTACAAAGGTTTCTCTGGATTCTGTATGTGTAAACACATAGAAATATTTGCACTGAATTGTTTTGCACTCTCACTCTGAAAATTAATGTCCTTGAACCCTGAAACTCATTGTTTGATGCTGCTGAACCACCAAAACTGCAGGTTGATCTTGAGGACTTGTAGCAGGGCCCAACATCTCTAAAAGCTTGTTTTGAAGCCTTTAAGTACAGTACATGCACTCAAAGAAAAGTAAAATGATACTTATAAATAATTTAAACAGTTTAAGTTGGTATGGATTTGTAATGTGTTTTATGCTTCACCAAATGAACTACACTTCTGTGATAAATTAAATAATAATGCAAATGTGGCAACATTAATCTGCCATCAAGTACTTCGATAAATGTTTATTTCAAAGTTGGGTTTCTTTTTTCTTTCAAATACAGAAAAGTATGACCCCTTATTCATGCACCCAGATCTGTCATGTGGAACACACACGGGTAGCTGTGGACATATTATGCATGCGCATTGTTGGCAAAGGTAAAAGGTTATATTTAAGTTTTTAGTTCAAATAATATTTTATGTTAGCAGTTTGCCTAATGGCACTAATTTTAATGGCAATGTTGCTACCATGTAGTAAACTTGAAGAGGAATTTCAGGAAGTGATTAAAGCAGTTTTTTTCTGTTGGAAAAAAAGGAGTAGAAATCAAATGCTGTAAGCATATTCAAAATAATTTTCATTGACTGTCATCTTGGTAAAGAAGAGTCCAAAGCCATACACAGCAGCTTTCATTCCCTTTCCTTGTTTATCCCGATGCATGATTCCCTGTGGTGCACATGTATCTGGAGCTCAGATTTTATTTTGGTTTTTTTGCAGCTCACTTCTAGACATGCTTTTGCTGCTTCTGCTCTCTACTGAGGTTTTAAGTGACAGTGCATCCCTTCCACTCTTAATTCCTCCAGCAGGTTTAATTTGAAGTATACACATCTGTATGTGATGACCTTCAACATAAACTCAATTTTATCGTTTGTTTCTTAGCATTTTAATAAAGCCTTTTGCAGATATTCATTAATTTTCAGAGGCCTATAAACATGCTTAGTCCTATGTGGTGCCAATGCCACGTGACAAATTCAAACCATTCATGCCTCTGACTTCAATTAGACCCTTGCTTTGCTCCTTGGTATGGCTTCTGAAGTGCCTAATTTCAAATTCTGCCTTGTGTATGAGGAGTGGTAGGAGCTCCCAGAGATTCTCTGGCTATTACCACGCACAGGTTTAATTTGCGGTCTTTGATGTCACTGCTCACTGAAGATAGGCTTTTAATCTTCTTCTGTAGCTCGTGTACAGTCCTTTGTGGTTGCCATAATCTCCTGGAGATGCCCTTAGGTGCCTGTATTCAGATCATTTTAGGGTCACCACTGGGCACGCTTTAAACCACATCAGAGGCTTCTGGAATAGCAGTTACATTTAGCAAAGCAGTGAATTCAATTCCTTTTTCATAGAGAGTTCAGCCAACAGTTTTCTTGGCTGCTGCTGTTTGGTTGTGGCCTGTAATAGTAGACACCCAAGGATAATGCTCATGGCATCTTCTTAAAAAGTTTATGTAAAACTGAATTGGGTTTTTTGTTGTTGTTGGTTTTGTTTGTTTGTTTGTTAGTGTTTGGTCATTTTTTGTTTAGGGTTTTTGTTGTTGTTGCGGGGGCTTTGTTTGCTTGTGGTGTTTTGTTTTGTTTGGGGTTTTTTGTTTGTTGGTTTGGTTTTGGCTTTTTAATGCTTCAACTTGCTCTCTGCCTCTTCCCCTTTTTTCGTAAATGTAATGTTCAGACTTAACCATGATTTTAACATCCCAGTGAACTTCAGCACTTTAGGGTAGATTTTTACAGCCTAAAGCACTAATGCTTTATCAGTCAGAGGGTAGAGATATTTTCTTTGGATAATACTCTTATCTATATTTGGGGGAAAACAAAACTGTGTCTTCCTGAGAATTTTTTAATTTCTATGTTCAAGTAATAATAATTTGCCACTAATGTCTTGCTCTATTCTAAAGGTATTTTGATGCAGTCCAAGCAAAAGAGCAACGAAGACAACAAAGATTACGAGTACACACAAGTTATGATGTAGAAAATGGTGAATTCCTTTGCCCACTTTGTGAATGCTTGAGCAACACTGTTATTCCTCTGCTTCCTCCACCAAGAGTTTTGTTTAACAGGTCAGTTTGGTTTATAAATATCCTCAATAAATGTAAAAAAACAAGATGCCAAATCAGCTATAAATCAGAAGACCTTCCTGAATGTTTGTTGTCTTCTGTTTTGATACACTCATGTGGATTGCCTGTCTGTTTATTTTGTTTTATGGATTTTACTTCATTATTGTATATTAGGAAAGCATACGACCTGCAGAAAAAAAAACTGAATGTAAAAAATGTGTAGGAAGAAGAGAAAGAGCCCATTGAGAAACAGATTAATGATGTTGGAATGCCTATGAAATACTAATTTTGTCTACAGATTGTTTTTAACTGATTGTTTTGGGGATTTTTTTGACAGGTTAGACTTTTCCGGGCAACCAAACCTAACTCAGTGGATCAAAACAGTATCCCAGCAAGTAAAAGCCCTGCATTTACTTCAAAATGAAGACTGTGCAAGTAAGTGTGAAGAAATTTGTATATTTGTATGTGAAAATGTTATAATAATTGTGGAAGAAGCCAAACACTTTGGTTCTGCTGCAATGGAGTTGAGAGATGATGGCATAAGTGGCAAGACCAGCTTGAGATTTCAGTTTCTGGTGATGGAATTTCAGATTCTGCTTCTGCATCTTTCTATAATGTAGAAATTATGTATAGGTGAATAATCAGTGATTTATTACTTTTTGTTTGTGCAGGCCATTCTGGTCATTCAGAAAAAATGGATCAGCTGCAATTACCTGAAGGATTTAGACCAGATTTCAAACTGAAGTATGTATTTGCATATTAACAAATCACTAAAAATTCATCATTAAATCATAACATGAAAACAGAACTTCTGTGCTAGAAGGTCTCAATAATTAGGGCAAATATATGAATTTTGCTTTAAGTAGAAAAAATAATGTTATTATGATGATGATGACATTGAAGTCCAGCCCAGAAGTCCTGAGTCATTCAGTAGACTTTCAGAAATGAATTTGCTAAGTTGTGCAGAAGCATGCTGCAATTACATAAAGTATGGCATGAAGATTAAGTTTTATACTACTTATAGCTGGATGAAGGATTCACCATTATAGCCAGCACAACATGTAAAACATGAGAGAGGACTATGAAATGGAGAGAATGTTAATATGGAATTTCAGCTGTAAAGGTGTATTTGTATTTGGTTCTACACTCTCTTCACTTCAGGAGAAAGTAACAAAACTTGTTATGTGGTACAAACTTCGGTCTGCCAGCTGCTCACAAAATGCAAGACTCTTATCCCAGCTGATGACAGATTTACCTTTCAGTTCACACACATTTCTTGTAATGTAGCCTTGACTTTTTTTTGAAGACTAGATACTCTTAACACTAAAAATGAGGTTGGTTCCAAACAGATAGTCAAAAAATAATTGGGGATCTGTCACAAAAAAAATGAGGTTACAGAATACCAGATTCAAAGAAGGATATTGGAGTTGTCACTTAAAATTCCACTTGTTCATCTGTGGGGTTAGTGCTTATCATTAGAGGTACTATGCTGCCAATGGAGGACAGAATTAATTACTAATATTTTCTTTGTTTCAGGAATCCTTATTCTGAGAGCATAAAAGAGATGCTGACAACTTTTGGTACGGCAACTTACAAAGTAGGCTTGAAGGTTCATCCAAATGAAGAAGACCCACGTGTACCTATAATGTGCTGGGGCAGCTGTGCTTACACGATACAGACTATAGGTACTGATCTGTTCATTTGGCTTCTCTTTAGGAGATTTTCAGGATTTGGTTAAACTCACAACAATGAATTTTGTTTTCTTTTCCAGAACGACTTTTAGCTGATGAAGATAAGCCATTATTTGGTCATTTACCTTGTCGACAGGTAAGGACCAACTAGCAATTCCTTTCTGAACTGGTGGAAAAAAGAGGGACTTGTGCTTCTTAGTGAGGAATATCTACATTTTAAGTTATGCTTGTTTGATAGTTTTATTTCTTGGACCCTATTGTTTAGTTGATCTATATCTGGGTATTAAACTATTTAAAAATCACATCTAGCAAAACTGTTACTTTTTTTCCTATAACACATAATTTATTAAGGCTGCAGTTTCTCATGGTAACAGTCAAAATAAGAATGTCAAAAGGAACTTGCATATATGCATAAACGTAAGTAATTGTCATATACTTACACAGTCAAACTGCCCCCAGAAACTGCAGTTGAAAGGCCTGAAAAAAAAAATGCTGTTAAGTCAAAAGACCTTTCCATGCTGAGGAACTTCACTGACTGTGGCAGTGTCTCTTTGTTTTTGCAGGATGACTGCCTTACGTCACTAACGAGATTTGCAGCAGCTCACTGGACAGTTTCATCTCTTTCAGCAGTACAGGGTCACTTTTGTACTCTATTAGCATGTAAGTTTGCCAGCTTATGCTGGTTTTTTTTTGTGAAGAAACATGAATGTTTTCAGAATGACTGTTAGTCATTGATTTGAAAAGAATATTTAATGTAGTGGTTTTAAGTAGTAAACCAAGAGCTGCTATTTCCACCTCTATGTGCTATGTCAAGAAAAAAGACATTTCTTTTGGACTGCAGCTCCAAGAGAAACAGAGATATTTTGCTGTGAAGGAGTTCTCCATTAGAGAAAGATACCTAGAGCAGAGAGGGAAATGTGGTCCTTCACAGAAATAATCCACTGGAGCTTTAAAGATGAAGAAATTAAGATTAATGTAGTGTGGAAAGGATATTTGCGGAAGTCTGCAAATTTTTCTCTTTGAAAAGTAGGATCTCTGATAAGGCAGGACTTACTAGGTAATGTCATATGTTAATTGAGTATTTTAATGAGAACAGCCAAAATGTTCCAAGCTTGAAGCATTAGTAGATACAGATGAAAAGTCTGAAGTTCAGCCTAATGAAGTAATTGCCCATGAAAGGACTGTTCTGAAAGGGTATTATAAAACGGGATAATTTTAATATCTCCAGTCAGCAGAGCAGAGCAACTTTTAAAATGCATTGATATACTGATATTACTAGTAGATGGATATCAGCTACTTCAACAAACAGTTGGCAGCTTTATGGGGAAAAACTTAATTGACATCAGTTTGTAGCAGTAATGGTTGAGCTGTTTTTTATGTGAAGCAGAAGAGAAAATGCTGCTGGCTGTTTGAGTGGAACTTTGCAATATATGGTGTTCTGAGTGTTTTGGGTTTTCTTGAAAACTTGAGTCAATATTTCTTCAAAGCTCTCCTTCCTTCCCAGTGGCAGAAGCAACTATACTGCTTTTACTTCTATGAAGGAAAAGTTTCTGCTATTTTATTTTTTCAGGCTAGGAATAATTAAAATTATGAGCCTTTGATCTGTCTGTATTCTGTAAACAATACATAAAGATGACTTATTGAAAGTAAGTTTGGTTTTGGAAGTCCCTTGCTCTGGTCATGTTCTTGATACAGACATTTTTCACACTTTTGGGTTGAATTCTGTGGCTGTATGCTGACAAAAGGAAAAGCATTTGAAACCTGAGTCGCGATGAAATGTTTGCTAATAGAAATAGCTTCCAAATGTCACACGGCTTCAGCTCTCAATTTTTTTGGCCAGCAAGGCAGCAGTCTTCAACTGAAATATTTTTAAGTTGTCATGATGAGACTATTTTTTAATGTAGTAGAGTTTTGAAACTTGGCAGCTTAATACTTATAGCTACATTGTAAAATATACCCAGAGCTTTATTACAAATCAGATTTTACTGCTTGGAGTAAAGAAGTAAGCAGCTCTTCCTTGATTGTTACTTAAAATACCTTGTACTATTTTTCAAAACACTGAATTTGTGTTTGCTTTTAGATGAAGGTGCTTGGAATTTATTAAGTGTGTGAATTTCTGTTGTCATCTGAAGTGCTTTGGTTAATACTTGTGGTTTCTGTAAATACTACAGAGAGGGAGAGACAAACACCTAGCTCTACCTTAATTAGAGATAAAGTGATAAAGTGATGAACTCAAGAGACTGTAGCTATGCATTTTTGAGGCAGTAAGGCAAATTATTTATGTAAGGCATGTTCAGGCAGTCTTGAAATTAAGCAAATTGCAGACGTTTTATTTGAGCAGCTGTCCAAGAGACAAGGATCTCTGTTTCTATTTAGTCACTATTGTTTAAGCTTTTGTCATAGTTTGAGATACTGTCTCATTCTGTCTCCCCCTGTAAACCCAGGCAATGAAAGAAAGTCACCATGGGAGTAGAAGTGGCTACCTGGGTTTGTTATGTTTTAATACAATGAGGTAGGGAAGTCTCTTTTCCAGTAATGTTGGACAGTTCTTGAATTGATTCTGGCCAGAACAGGCATGTTTGTATTTTAAGTTCTTTAGGCATGTATATGAGGAAGATGGCTCTCATTTTTTAATGAAAGTACGCTAAAATATTTTCATGTATAAATGTTCAATTAATTTTATTTTTTTTTTCTCCAAAATACTTAGCACTGGTGCCTAATGAAAAAAATGGGAATCTTCCTTGCATACTTGATATTGACATGTTTCATTTATTGGTAAGTATTTCTTAATATATATTAATGTTTGGATCTAGTAGGCATTATGTAAAAACTATAGAAAACTTTCTCTTTACTCTGGGTTAAGAGCCTTTCAAAATGTTCAGGCTTTTAGTATTTTTTCACTACTTAATACATTTTGAAGACTTTATAAATTTAATAAAAGTATTATTAATCAAAGTATTAAATAAAAGCATTTAATAAATAAAAAGTAATTTAATAAAAAGTAAAATGAAAAAGTATTTAATAAAAGTATTCTTTCTTATAAATTAAAAAGGGGTAAGATGAGACAGAATGCATACTCTGTTAAAAAAATCCAAAATACAGGAAAATCTACCCCTGAAAGAAAACAACAAACCCAAAAAACCAGACAGACTCAAAACTCTCCTGATAGATAATTGTTGTTCTCTTACATAATGTCTGTATGATTAGGTTCAAAATTAGCCATGTGTAGTATGCTGTCTTCAAAGGGTATAGTTGGAGCATGAGCAGAGAGAAGGGGAAGATTCAAAAGTAGAAGGAATGTACCAATTTTCTTGTTTTCTTTCACAGGTAAGCTTGGTGCTCTCTTTCCCTGCCATACATTGTCAGGATTTTTCAGGGGTTAGTCTTGGCACTGGAGATCTTCACCTGTTTCATCTTGTCACTATGGCACACATAATACAAATTTTACTTACCTCATCAACAGGTAATGTCACTTTGTCTCAACTTTTATTGAAAAGATTCCTCCAGTCTTTACTTAGGAAAAAGCTGTGGTGCTGCTGGTAAATGTGTGCACTTTACAGTTACAAAATGGAATTGTTGGTGCTGTCTTTGAGCCACAAAGAGTATTGATATATTGTACTCGTGTTGTTTTTATTGCTCTACTCTGGGAGTTTCTTGGAGCATAGCTAGTAACGAATTCTGGCTTTCCAGCTACTGTTGCACTGCCTGGGAGTGTTTATTACGGGCCTGGCATCATTCCTTTGCATGATGAATGAGTTGCAGTCAGCAAAGTAAGGAATCATGTATCTCCTGGCAAGAGGAGCTGGATAAGGCCTAGTTTTCCAAAAGCAAGTACATCAAGAAACCAAACCAATTGAAGAACTAAACCAGCACCTCACTGGAGCTGACAATAGCACAAACTTACCATACAAGATGTGCAGCAGAAAACTGCTGTCCAGTACATCATATGCTCAGTGGAATACTTCACTTTGTTGGGACATTTTTATCAGAACTTGAAAAAATACAATCTTATTGTGTAAACATGTATATATGAAACAATTTGTTAATTATTTATTTCTTCTGCAGAAGAGAATGGCATGGACCAAGAAAACACTAACAGTGAAGAGGAAGTAGCTGTGCTTACACTGTATAAATTTCTTTGCCAGTGTACAGGAAGGTAAAACCATGATCTTTTGGTAAAATTTTATGTTATTTTTCTCCCTCCTGAACTCAACTACTGACTGAATTCTATATACTAATGCTGTCAAAGATGACACTTTTAACTTAGGAACTCTTACATCTTGCTTCTTATCAAGCACTTGTAGATTCAATTAAGAAATTATTCCTGTAAATTCATCTGTGATCAGGAAGATACCTGCTCATGAGGATTGTGCTCAGATTGTGCTAGTCAGTTTGCAGAATCTGGAATTGGCAGTGTCTGAGTACAGAAAACTTGTTAGGATGGGAATGGCTTTGAATGGAAAGAAAGCAGTTTTTAGGTGAAATTAGGAAGAAGTTGTTTTCTGTGAGGGTGGTGAGGCACTGGCACAGGCTGCCCAGAGAAGCTGTGGACTCTCCATGCCTGGCAGTGTTCAAGGCCAGACTGGATGGGGCTCAGAGCAACCTGGTCTAGTGGAAGGTGTCCTGCCCATGGCAGGGGGATTGGAATGAGTGGTCTTTAAGGTCCCTTCCAACCCAAAGCATTCTGTGAATCTCCAGAATCCAGAATTCTCCTTAAATTACTATTCCAGTTGGTTACATTTTAATGAATCTCTGGTTTGTTGTTTTTCTTGGAGTTTGCTTTGAAGTAAGCACTTTCCATAGTGATTGTTTCAGCTGAAGTCAATAATTTAGTATGCAGTGTGACGGAAGACTGACTAAATATAGCTCTCAAATGGAAATGATTAAATAAAAGCAAACTTTTTTTTTTTTTTTATTCTCTTAAGTGCCTTGAAAGAAATTTCCTCAGGCTGGCACCTGTGCAGGAATCTAAAAGCTGGAATCATGCCTTTCCTGAGATGTTCTGCTTTGTTTTTTCATTACTTAAATGGAGTCCCAGCACCCTCAGAAATTCAAGGTATTGCTTTGTGTTGAATCAGTTTTTAAGATGTAAACATTAATGATGAAAATAAATTACATTTAAACTCTCTTGTCTGAAGAAGCTGATTGGGTGGATGTGGGCTTGTTACCAGTGCAGCATCATATCAGCATAATGAAAAAGGCAAAAAAATGAATTTGTTTGTTTTTAAAATGTATTTTTAATATAGAGGTAAATTCCATTCTAGATTACTTAAAAGAGGAATGGATTCCCTTCTGTTAATAAGGTTCTGTTTCAAAGCCCCTATGGATTGCTATTTTCAAATGAGACCTGCTTTTGCTTGCACTGATATCATTCAATCAGTATCTGTTAATAATTAATATTAAGGCCAGGTAGGATGGGGCTTTGAGCAGCCTGATCTAGTGGAAGGTGTCCCTGCCCATGACAGGGTGTTTGGAATGAGATTGTCTTTATGGTGCCCTCCAATCCAAACCATTCTATGATATCTCTGTAAATTCACTATGTTATGTTATGCCCCAGATAATTGATGTTGGTTACATTCTTTACTGTCCTCCACATATGGCATATGTAGGGGTAGAATGTAAATCTGAAGGTGGTCATAATACACATTTTAAATATAGAATTATGAGAATTATACCATTTTTATTTTTCAGTAAATGGAGCGAACCAATTTGAACATTTATGTAGCTATCTTTCCTTGCCAAACAACCTCACTTGCCTTTTTCAAGAAAACAGTGAGATTCTGAACACATTAATAGAAAGGTAAGTTGTGTTTTTGTGCTTAGTTTTAATATAATAGAGAATCTTCCACAAGACAGTAGTGTAAGTATTCTCCAGGAATACCTATGGAAGTGAATCATAGATTTTGAAAAGTGTTTGTGAAAGACATGTTTTGAAAGAAACCATTTTGGTTGTAGTGGTTTTTTAATAGATGTACAGTGGATTTTTTGCTTATTTGTTTTTCTATCATCTATTGAAGTTAAAAGCCAATTTTTTTTCTTGTAGTTGGTGCAGTAACAATGAAGTAAAAAGATACCTGGAAGGCAAGAGACATGCTATCAGGTAAACATAAAGAGATTTTAAGCAGAGGCAGGGGGCAAAACTTTCATGTAGCAGCTTTCTCCAAATATTTCTTCTAATGGGTGTTTATAATAATTTATCTGTTCTGCTTTATCAAATAATAAAGATATTAGGGAAGAAGTGATTTTTTTTCTTAACTTTGTAAGGAAAAAAATGTATTGCTTAAGTGAGTAGATTTTAAAGGCAAAGTTTAATATTGGGGTTTTATTTAGAACTGATGTTCAGGAATTAGAAGTCATTAAATTTCATCTCATATTTCCTATTACTTTGTACCTTCTGATGCAAAAAATATGCTGTTGCTAAAAGATACGTATAACCTTTCTTTAAAAATGCCAGGCATTGAAGAGCTTTTTAAATTGTCTTTTTAAAGAATTCAATTCCTTCAGTAAAGCCAACACCGAGTCAGTTGCTGAAAAGAAAATCAGCTTTTCATACATTTGTTCTTGCTGCACAATTACTTTGAATTTAGAATGCATGTAATACTTAGTGGGTGTAGAAAGGCATTTAGGGTGTTGTTCTTTCTGAAGGCTGGATAAAAATAGTGGTTAACAATTATACTAATAATTAAAAATGAGTGTGAAGTTCACAGTACTGTCATTAAAAACATATCCCTGCTTTTTAATTTCCTGTGCTAAATACATAAAGTCAATCTTTTAACATTGTGTATACATTAAGGCTGTGACAAAAATAAAAATTAATCGTTTCATCTGTGAAACACCAGACCATTAACAGAATTTCTTACACAGTAAGAGTACTCTGGTTGTGTAATTGATTTCTTGCCACATGTGATTTTTGGGATCTTTTGCATGTGTTCCTTTTGTTGATTCTTATCTGTTCTTCCAAAGCTTATGTCTAACTTGACAGTGATGATTTATTTTTCCTCTCAGCATTTTCCTGTACATTTCTTCCATTAGAAATGTCTGTTTGCATTTCACAGTCTAATTTGTATTATTCCTAGAATTGAAGATGATTAGAATTTTGTGTATAGTATCTGTTACTTTTAAATATATTGCAAATATATAAGTATTTGATATCAAATAGGTTCTTTTTCATGGCATGCATATTTCATCGTTTTCAGGGTACAAGTTCCCTAAACTTGAAAGTCAGGCTATTTTCCATTCAATATTAGTGACAAAAAGAAAATACAAACAAACTTATACAGGAAATATTTCTCTAAGTCTGTAGTGACCTCATAATTAGGTTTGCTAAAAGCATACAAATGACATGTATTTTCCACCTCTGCCTTTTCTCAAATTCATAAAAGATTAAGAAAAAAGGAGGTGGTTTATTTAGAGGTGTGTTCATCTTTTTATGTGCTACCATTTTACTCAAAAAATGGCAGAAAAGAGGGAAACTCTAAAAAATTAATTACTCACAGATGCTGTTTAGATGAGTCAGGAAAACATGAATGAGTTTGAAGTCACTTGTGTATTATTCATTGAAATATGAGTGCTGATTTGATTGCTTTATTCTAGCTATGCAAGAGAATCCAACAAATTAATAGACCTTCCGGACGACTACAGCTGCCTCATTAACCAAGCATCCAATTTCTCGTAAGTTGTATGCAATTACATGAGCACCCCAAAGTCTGCTGCTCCTTTTCATCAGCTGGGAAACCTTTAACCTGGAAGTCTCACAAAGCTGTGTATGGAATCATAAAGGGCACACAGCATTTATCAGCCAAACTATCCTGTATTTTCGTGAAACAGTGAAATAGAAATTTCAGCTGTTAACTGTATAAGTGTTCAAAAGTACTTCTAAATCTTTTTTGCTATATAGAGTTTACACATACAGTGGGTTTCTTTTTCTTTTTTTTTTCCTAACAAAAGGTGTCCGAAATCAGGTGGTGACAAAAGCAGAGCCCCAACATTGTGCCTTGTGTGTGGGACCATGCTGTGTTCTCAGAGTTACTGCTGCCAGACTGAACTTGAAGGGGAAGATGTTGGAGCCTGTACTGCACATACATACACCTGTGGTTCTGGAGTGGGTATATTCCTTAGGTAAGGAGCTGAACATTTCTCCTTTCATTCCTGGGTTAGATGGTGTGTATAGTTATTAAATTAATAGTTCTATATATGGGATTGCAGGGGTGGTTTGTAAAGGCAGTATTTTGTTAACAACAGTGTTTCCTAAAAACTAAAGTGTATTCATCTTTGTATGCTTTGGTGTAAGGTTCAGAGGTTGCTTCTTTGAAGATAAAACTTCAAAGAAAATTCAAATTTCATTTTCAAGTTAATTTGTTTTGCCTGTGCATTTGTTTCTACTCAAGTATTACTAAATGATGAAGATAGATACTTTTATTTTGTTGCTGCTGTTGTTGGTGAAAAAATAAAAACTCATTATAGTTGTGTTCCTTCTTATAGAGAAGGGTTAGATAATGCATATTTTCACTTTGACAAAGATTAGTGAGAAGCAAAATTGTTTACTTGTAGTTCTGTTGGGTATTTTACTCAGACTGAAAATAATAAGACATGAAATGACATTGTTTTTAACTGCTACTGAGGAGTTATGACAGGAAGAGAATGAGAGATGTAGTTTAAATAAAAATGTGCCTTTAAGAATCTGTACATGCAGATTATACAGAATGAAAGTAGGTAAGAACTGGAAAAGCAGTGCCTATGAAAGTATGAGAAACTATTCACCTAAAAATCAATACCTAAAAATCTTCTTTCTATCTCTCTCCAGAGTACGAGAATGTCAGGTGCTATTTTTAGCTGGGAAAACAAAGGGCTGCTTTTATCCTCCTCCTTACCTTGATGATTATGGAGAGACAGACCAGGGACTCAGGTAAATATTTTAAAAGCTACGTCTTTTAAAGACAGGAATTATAAAACTATCTATAATTAGGAAAAATAACTTTTTATGTTATCTTTTTATTTTAATTATATAGGTAACATTATGTTTTGATATTGCTGCTGCATATAGTATCTTCAGATGTTTTAATGTTAATATGTGGGTTTAGGTCAAAAATATTTCAGGGTTGATCTTCCCTAGGTTAAAAACAGTGGTCTTGGAAACTGTTAAAAGTTAAATCTTTCTAGTGTCTGTGAAGTTGGCTAGAAACTAAGCCTGAAAATTTCATTTGTATCTAGTGCATTTGTTTTTATAACTTGTGTTAACTTAATACCAAGTGGAAATAATACGGTATTATTTTATTTAATGTAGTAGTTCTTTGTCTTAGCTCCTATCTCTGCTTCCCATGCAAGGGTAGTTTAGGGACTTCATATTGTTAATGCTTGCCATTTCTGAATGGCAAAACCAGAGAATATGAACTGGTTCAGCCTGGAAAGGTTGCTAAAAACCTGCATTTGGAGTTCTGTGGGCTGGATTTGAGGTTTCCAGAGGCTGGAGGGAACTGTTGAGCTGTAAGGAACGGGAATCAGACAAGGTAGCACTGCAGGTTACTCATCCAAATACCTGTTGATTTGTTCTGATAACAGAATAATGTTAAAGGGTTATCTAAATATTGTAGTATTCTTTGGGGTTATCTAAAACTTAGTATGTCACACCTGAGTGTTTGTGCTTAGTTGCAGTGTTTTATCATTCCTGATAAGTGTTATCTCCTTTTCAGACGTGGGAATCCCTTACATCTGTGCAAAGAACGATTTAAAAAGATTCAAAAACTCTGGCAGCAGCACAGTATTACAGAGGAAATTGGACATGCACAAGAAGCAAATCAAACTCTAGTTGGCATTGATTGGCAGCATTTATAATGATTATCTGCTGAAGACTGGAACTTTATTAAAGATTTTTGTAATTCAGTAAGCTTTTCAAAGGAGGGATGAGGAAAAAAGCCTAAGGAAAAAAACCCCAGCAAACTCAGTCCTGTTATTTAATCTTTGTTTTACAATGTATTTCATAAAGATACCAGTTAACATTAATCAAGTAAACTTCTTTCTATGTAAGCAAGTTTTATTAGTCCTATAATTTGCACTGTGCTTCCTTCACAGAAATGTCTTGGGTTTATAAACCTGGGCAAATGAACTTAAGTTTCTGATAAAAAAAGAATGACTCTTTTTGGAAGTCTGACTATGATTTTTCATATGAACTGAAGAGACAAAAGACTGCTGAAACAGAAACTAGATAGAGCACAATTCCAGATTGTGTTTTGCCCCTTGCTAGTAATCTGAGCCGGTTTATTTATTACTCTGCATTTTAATACTTATGCTGTGTGTACATGCAATGGAATGAAGTAAGGAAGCAAATAATGTAGCAAATGGATGTTTCTGTCTGCATCAGTGGATAATTCACTCTTTCACTTGGTGTATCTAAAATGGATTTTGTCATTTGTACTCTTGCAGCTTTCTTGCTTCCAGTTGTTTTTTAACTAAAAAAACTAACACTAGCTTTACAAGTAAAATAATTTAATTTAAAGCTTTTTCCAGAGCATTGCACTCCTTAGAATTATGTAGTTTTTAATTTGAATTTAGCTGGGAAACCCTTTCACTTTCAATTATGTGGTCAGTTATTGGTATTCAAGGATTGACATTGTGCTTTAGAAGTTATTTTAAGATAACAATAATATGTAAAAGTCACGAAAGCTAATTTTACGTTAATTTTCAGAAGCACAGAAGATATTTACTTCATTTTTGTTAACAGACAACTTTGAAGGTGCAAATCCTATCTTTTCGTTACAGATAAACTGAGTGGTTTCCTCTGGCTTTGAAGGGCCACAACCACACTGCCCACATTTTTGATTTTTGATTTGTTTTTTTTCCTGTTGTCCCATCAAGTATATTTACTTTCTGGCTTGATTTAAAGCTCTGTAAAGATGTTTGCATATAGTATATTTTATAAATATATTCTATAACTGCGCAGATTTGCACTTGATATGAGGGTGCCTGAAGGCAGTGAGTTTTCTAGTTGTATGTAATTAGACCTCCAAGGTGTCTCTAAAAATCACATTATGCTTACTGATTGAAAATAAAATCCATTACCTTTCCCTCTCCTATCTTCTGACAAATTAGTAAAATCTTAATTTACATAGTTCTATTTCCTTAATAGTCTGGTTCTTTTAGTTAAGTCTTAATTTCTGACTGCGTCTCAGCCCGGATAAACAATTCCTTTCACTGTCTGCCAGGTCTTCAGTTACACTTGGTCTAACTGAATTGTTCCTATTTTTACAGATTTGATGCTTCAGATAAATTTTGTATATTCATGGTGTACAGGGCAATTTTTCAAACATTGAGTAATAGTATTGAGTGAAGATGTGAAGTATCAAATAAAGAAACTTGGCAATGTGGATTTCCTTTTCTTAACATCAGGACAAACTACTTTTGTCTCTATTACCTGTCACAGATTGGATCATTTATATATTTCTGTCACTTTTTATGAAGAGACATGGAGAAATTGCAGGGGAAAATGACATTAATGCTTTACCTCTTCCCTTCCCTAGTTAGAGTGGTTGACATACCAACGATTTTCTGTGCATGGTACTTAGAAATCCCACTTCTATGGTGATGTTACTATTTCTTTGCTTTTTAAACTATGTGCCACAGTTTCAAGTAATGTGTAACTGCATTGAAAAACTCTTTTCCTGTAATCATAATATTAAAAAAATAATCAATGATTCTGACACATTTCTCTGTGCAAACCAAAATATTGACAGCAAGAAGGATTTTTTGTTTTGCCTTTGGGATCAAAGTCGGAGACTGCAACCACAAATAGTTGCAAAGTACACAATTTATCTTTTTTTTTTTGCAATTTGGTCATTCTCTACTCAAGACTTTTATTTTCTGATTTGGTTTGCATGTGTTTATATTAATGTAGAAATATTTATATATAATATTGTTTCAGTATCAGGGAAAAAATATCTGTAATAAATTTGCTATAACTTTAATATTTATGGATTATGTGTACAGTCTAGAATGTATTATGTGTTTGAGGGGAGAAAAAAAATAACAAGAAACCTGACAAATATTCCTAAATACTAAGCCATCATAACAAAATAGAAAACTAAACTGAAAGCATCGAGGATGAGCTTTTCGTGTCAACAACCAATAAGTACTTTTTAAATGTTGTTTTTAGAATTTTGCTGAACTTGTTTCTTCAAGTGTGCCCCTTGTTAATCACAAGCTGACAGAAATACCTGGATGTGCAACATCTGCAATTCCCTGGCTATAAATGTAAGATGATTATATTATTAGTGTCACTTGCTTCAGTCAGCTAAACCTTTCTTGACCTCTACAAAAAAGTCTAATCATCTTTTTAAAGGATTGTAAGTTAAATTTTGTAAAGGGATAAGGGTTGAGTACATCAGTAACGTTATTTACTCTGTTCATACTAGAAGGTAACACTTTTACTCCCCCCAGTCTGCCACAGGAGGCTCATTTTTATTCCAATATAACCAAATAATAAACTCCTGATGCCTTCTGACTGCCTCTGTGCCAAGAGCCAGTGCTGCCACAGCTCTCTAACCACTTCATCTGATGTTACAGGGAGTTTGGCTGAGAGGAAGTGCTCGTGGATTCTCAAGACTATTTTCATTTTCAGGTCTCCTCTGGTTCTCTACAGCTTCTGCCTATATCCCTTAAGCTAGTCTTCATAACTGATCATTAAGCAAGTGAATTTCATGCCTTCCCACTTTATTAGCCCTGGGAACAACCTGGACTTGAAGGGTTGTGTTCCTGCAGTATACAGTTCACTCCTTTTCATGGGATAGGGGACATGGAGTGAAGCAGCTGCACAGACCCTTTTCTGTCCTTTCTCATTAGATGTGAACCCTTGCCTCATGCTTGTGCTCGAGCCCAGGCATCTCATTTTAAGTGCATTTTATTTTATGTTAAATGACACTGTTGTGTTTAGAAGCTCTGTCATAATGAAAATTTCCTCTGTGGCCTGAACGTGTAGAGGAGAAGCTGGATGCTCAACTGACCTTCAGCATTAAATCCCAGCTGCTTTCCTTTCTGGAGGATTAAATTGTACAAGGGGAGTTGCATCTCACATCTCTTCACAGTAGTGTTGTGTCATGAGATGAACTGAGTTTTCAATCAGCCTCCCTTCTGCCTTGGACTTTCCTCTGCTCCTTTCTAGGAATTGCCTCCAGCAGGAAGTGGTGACCCTCTATTTCCATTCTGCTGTTGAGATTATTGATTATAGAAGTCAAATATGACAGTATTAGACAGTTTGGGCTTGAATATCAGCCCCTGGGGAACTCCTCCTGTAACTGGTTTGCTTCAAACTGTTCATTGCCACCCTCTGAGCCTGAAAATACAGCCAAGATTCTGTTCACCTTGCAGTCTGCCCAGTTTACAACTCCCCAAATTGGTTATGAGGATGTCAGAAATCATATTGAAAGTTTTTCTAAAGTGAGACATCTGCAGTACAGAGAAAGTGTTTTACAGCAGCAAAATATATAAAAAATAGACACTTCTGGTAAAAGTGAGAATTACTGGGGTCATCTTTATGCGGTTCTATGGGTCTAGGGATCTGAGTATTTTTGTACTGGAATCAGCATAGCTTTTATTGAACCAGTCCTGCATCACAGTGGGAATGGATTGGTGCTTCTCATATCTTAACTGTCATTAAAGGAACTTTCTTAGGGAGGCATCTCCTTCTCTACCATTAGCTGTTCAGTTCCTCAGCTCCGCATGGCGATTGTCCCAGAGTTCTTGATGCTGTGTGAAGAAGGTTGCAGACTTCATGGTAACAGCAGTGGATTCAGTTATTCAGGCCTGCCTTCTGCAGGACTGCTTTCAGGTGCTGGAGAGGTGCAAGCCAGGGAGCCTGCCAGCCACCCCTCTGCATGCACAGCTAACACGTTGCAGTTTGACTCTGCTTTCTCTGGGTAGCTGGTTCAAGCTGTATGGAATGGCTTCTACATCTCCTCAGGGACAGGCACACAGAAAGGTTGCTTAGCAGCAGTGGGAAGTCTTACAGGCAAGTTGTCTTTAGGGAAATGTCTCTCTTCTCATGAATCCTTTTTGGTTTGGATTTTTTTCCTCTTGGGTTTTGAATGTTGGGGATTTAGAGTAGAGTTGATGTGTCTTTTGGGCTGTGTTCATGCAAATGTGGAAATAATCTCTTGGGAAGAACTTTGTAAATAAGTATTGCTTAAACAAGAGCTGTGGTCCATCTCCTAGTGACTGATAGAAGCCATGTGGATGCAAGGATAGCACACTTTATCTCCAGTTGCAGATAATTCCAAGTTATGAGTGAGCTTTACCCTGTGAGAGTATCATTTGTTGGTTTGGAGAACTGACAGTGACTGATGGAAGGGCATCACTGTAAGCCTGGGATAAGTACATAAGGTTGGCTGCTTGGCTGCTGGGGCTGCAGGGAGAGCACACGCCACAGGCAGCTCTGGAGCTTGGAGGCATGGCCAGGAGGAGCTGGAACCTCCCTACCTTTACTTGCTGCCAGTCAGAAGTGCCCATGGAGTCGGGATTCTGCTGTTGTGGAAGTTTGAACTGTTGGATCAGGAACAGGGAAGAACTTGGGGATCCCAGCCTTGGCTGAGGCTCTCAATCTGTCAGTGCTTTCCCTCAGATTTGGTTCTTGAAACTCATCCACCAGAAAACTCTCAGAGGCCTGACTAAAAGTCCCACAGAACTGTGTTTTTCAGACAGTTAAGAAGCTTTTTTCAATAGTGGGAAGAAGGGATTTCATTATCCATTTTATTCCAAGGCTAAGGGTCAGGAGAAATAGTGATTCCTGGTTCTGTTCTGGGAGAATAAGCTCTCTAATAGCTATTTCAGATGTGACTTCTATGCAACAGAATTGAGCCAGTTTTGTTGATAATACTATTTGTCACCTTATAGTAGTCAATGTGTATTGGTTAAATGTGTTACAGGCTGATAGAGGAATATAAGCCGCAGTAAAATGGTTCAGATTTTTACAGAGTGCTGTATTACCATATGTTGGGCATACCTTTTACCCTTCTGCTCATGTCAGGAGCATGCTGCCCCTTATCCAGTCCCCCTTATCACCAGCTGGCCCGGAGAAGTAGCTGAGTATTTATGATGTATTTATTTATGAAAGCTCAGTACTAAAACATCCTCTCACTTCAGCTTGAGACCCTATAGAAGGGCATGGTGATTTCATCTTACTGAAGTTCACTGTAGACACTGCCAGGGTGTGTGTGTGTGTGTGTGTCTGTGTGTCTGTGTGTGTGTGCATATGTCCAAGCAGTCTGGCCAGGACTAGGTGCTACAGAGGACAGGCTTTTGGAAATCTCTTTTTTATTCTTTGGGATTCAGTAGGACCTGTGGGGCTGTGTTTTGCTTCAGTATCCTGCTTCACCCATCCTGAATCTTAAGTAAGGCTGCCTATTGTCTTTTCCTGTTTTGGGTGCCTTGGCTGGTACATGAAGAGGAATGGCACACACCACACACTCTCCCTCTTGTTGCCAAAGCACAGGTCTGCTGCTGAGAAGGCGACTGTACCAGGGCCATTTGGAGATCAGGCTTCCTGGGCTGGGTGGAAACAGCACATTCCTCAGCATCTTCCCGCTTTATTGCTGTCAGTCACATCCCTTGTTATCCATACATGCTACTCTTTAAAGGCTTGCTCAGTTACTTCTGCTGTTTCATACATGTACATACATGTGTGTTTCTATCCATACTTCATTCATGGCAGATTTAACATTTCTTCTACAAATCTTTGTTCCACAGATAAAAACTACTTTGCATATTTTTATCTTGAGTCTTTTGCATATTAATCTATTCCCCTCCCACCCCCCGTTCTTCTGCCACCTTTCCCCTTTCCTGGCATACAAACATTAAATGCCCAAATCTTACATCTTTGATGGAGAGATTTGTCAAACACTCCTCTCTTGGAGGAAAAAAGAAAAGGGAGAGTATGAGGAGTTTCGCAGTGCGCCAGGTGTAGGAGCTACGAAATGGCAAGTACTGATCTTCGTCTCCATGACAGCAATGATTAAATGTTACTTTTTCATCAGTTTGTGAATATATATTTTCACAGTCTCTTTTCAGACAGCGTGAGCTCGGAGGTGGTAAGTTTTCTAGCTTGTCCTTTGCGTGGGATCCTGGAAGGAAAGCCAGACTGGGTAGAGAGCCCTGGGCAGGGTGGGACAGCTGAGCTCAGGTTAGGGATGGTGTCTGTGCAGACCACTGCAGAATATTTCAGGACTTATAAAACCAAAGTGTTGATTTGAAATCAACCACGTATTTGAGGAACAACGTGTGAAACGTATTTCTGTACTTGCAGTACTCTTAAGTGTGGAGGATGGTAAAGTGTGTTAATGAATAGGAGAGAAGATTACATAAAAATAACGAGGGTGAGGAGATCAGCAGTGTGTTCACTGATGTAATTCACTGGTGTCCTCTAACTACATATGCCTGCATTAGAAAGGTCTTGTTTGCTCCCCGTAAAGACAGCTCCAAGAAGCCTGTGATTTCTTGTCAGTGATTGTATCAGAGTCTTGGAATGAAGGTGCAATTTAGCACTAAATACACTAGAAGAAGAAAAATCTGCAGTAATTGCTAAGCATCTACTTAATGCTGTTGAACTAGTCAGGCATCTCATCTGTGTATAATAATTCCTTCCAGGTCAGGTTTTGGTAATTCAAAGTGCTCTAATAGCTGAAAGCTTGGAGCATGGCATGAACTCTGAAACAAAGAACTTTGTGGGGTTTTTTTCTGTATACTACTTTGTAATGCATGCTTTAAGCTCCACTCTGTCAGCTTGAACAGGATGGAGCTGAAAACAAGGAATTTTGAGTTGTTTTTTTTCTAATGGAGTGGTAAATGCTCTGCACTAGCAACTTGTGTCACTTGGAGCATGCAGAAGCACAGAGTGTTCAGGTGGGAGGGTGGGGGTAACTGCTTCTAATGCAAAAAACATGTGTGAGACAAACATTTCTGTGTGGGCAGCGTTTCAAATTGTTGGGCAGATGTGGAAGAGCAGCTATCCAGGCATTGAAAGGTGTCACATCCATTTAGGACAGCAAACCCCAGAGCAAACATGGTTGCTTCATTGCCCTGGAGCACAGTGGGTGCTCAGGGTGGGATGCCCTGCTCCAGACACGGCTACTGAGGTGCACGTAGTTTCCAGGGCTGCAGCAGCAGTGGTTGTGATGAGGCGAGGATGGAGTTGAATCCTCTTCTCTGAGATTTGGGATCCACCTGTAAGCCTTCACCAGTGACAGAGAGCTGGCTGTGAAGTATTTGAGGAGGGCAGCACTCCTGGTTGAGTGCCACCTTGCAAAGAGGGAGCGAAACAGAAAGTTGTTTTCTCCCACTGGAGTCAGGGATGTGGTGTGGTAGTAATTATTTGAAATCTAGACATATACCACTGCAAGATTTTCCCTGAATAAAATGCTTCTTGAAATGCATTTTATCCATTTTTAATATTGTCTAATCTCAAAAATAATCTAAAATACTCTAAAATAACAATAATAAAAGAACTTAGAGAAATGAAGAATAAATTTGAATTTTAAGTTCTAATTACATTTAATGTTCTGGAATGAAAACAAGAAATGCTGTCAGAATTTACTTAAAATATACCAGTGACATTATAGAATCAATGTTACTTACACTCTTGATTAATTTATGTAATTAATGAAAGATTCATTCATACAAAGTTGTGAATTCACCTTGTCCTTGCTGGTATGCCCCCTGTGTTTTTGTCATTTTAAACCTTAGCTTTTTATTTGTGCTGGAGAAAACACGTGTGTAAATGGGAAAACTCACACCCATCTTTAAAAGTATTTGTCTAAGGCAGAGCTGTGCCACCCTCTGGACAGGTTATTTGGGCGGCTGGGAAGGCAGGAGGTGATTTGTAAGAGGAAAACTTTGCGTTTGGGGACTGTGTGTGTCCTCAAACTGATGAACACAGCCAGAGTCACCTTCCAGCTTGGGTATCCTGACATGGCTGCCTGGCTGGAGCGAGGGCTATGTGCATCTCCAGCTGGGAGGGACAGCATTTCTTTGGTGCTGCTGTTAAATTCTGTATCATCACAGACTTCAAAGTGACTTCTGTGAGGTTTTTTTCCAAGAACTAAACATTTTCACTCAATTAATTATCAAGGGAGTCAGTCTGGGGAATTGTGTGCCTGAGATTTAGTGCTTTGTTCTCCTCCTTTCATCACCCTCCAGCTGCAGTTGTGCCTTTCCAAGGTCCACATGCCCAAGTCTCCTCATTTCTGCTTTTGCTTGACCCTGTTTTCCCGGGGATGTGGTGCTTGGTTCCCTGGTGCAGGGGGTGTGCATCAGTCTGGTGGCAGGCTGCAGACCTGCCCTTTGGTTCTTGTTTCACTCTGATTCCTGCACCACCCTTTGCTCTGGAGAACTTTGAGAACAAACTGTGGAAATGTACTTCCTCGTGATTTATGGACTACCCTCTTAGAAACCATCAGGCAAGAGTAGTTGTTTGCGTGTGCTTTGTGGGGAGCTGGTGGGATAGGAGGTGAGAGTCCTGCTCAGCCCTCCCTCTGTGGAGCCCTCCCAAATGTTAGGGAGGAACTGCAAAAAGGGGTGTCCCCCAGGGCAGCGTGCTGCAGAGACTGTGATGGAAAGTCTACAAAGCTGAGCTCCAGGCCAGGGTTTCCTCCAGCTTTCCCACCTCACAAACATGCATTGGATCCAGATTCAGAAATACCTATGGAATGACATGGGAACAGCAAATGCAGGTGCTTTGAGAGAGATGTTTTACTAGTCCAGTTTCAGTCAGTCACTGAGCACTATAGGTCTGATAAAAATCAGAAAATGTTCCATGTTGGCATGACTTCAGATTTGAGATAGCTGCATTGCTGTTGCCAGAAATAAATTTGCCTAAGCCTGTGTCTTCCCCACAGGGGGCTGTTATCACATGGTTCCATTCTATTTTTCTGGCCTTATCTCTTAATTAACTAATCTCTAATAATGCTCTTTTTTTTTTTTTTTTTTTTAATAAGCATTTGTGATCCGTCCTCATTTTCCATTGATTATGCTAAGAACAGCGTTGGCTTCTTGCATGAAACAAGCAAGTTGGGTGTAAATCAGTAACTGTTTTGCTGGGATCTTTTTTTCTTTATATCAGCCTTGAAAATCTTCCCAGCCCATCAGCTAGGAGGTCTGTGGTGCCTGTGAGCCCAATATAGCATTCCCATGCTCTTTGCTAAGCTGCACACTTGTATTTGTGTGGTATTACCAAATGCCCAAGCTCATGTAATGCATGGAGGCTAATCTTATAAATTGTATTAAGGCTACTTAGGAACTAATAGCTTTAAGGAAGCTGTTTATATTTCCTCCTTTAAAGCACTTTAGTCAATGTTCTGCGTCCCTTCAAATAAATGTCATCAGTAAAATAACACACTTTTTGTCATTCTTTTAAAAGTGATATTTCTTAAGAGTTGACACTTTGAGGCCTTGGGCTGACTCTTGAGATCTGGATACTTGGATTTAAGCTGCTAATCCATGTGGAGGTACCTAAAAAGAAGTGGCCTGGTTTGCATGAATTAAGTTCACATCCTTCTGAAGTTTATTAGTTTGAAAATGAGGGCACAGCTCTGGAAGTCGTCGGATTGCTGCAGGGAGATTTGACTTTGTGAGCTTTAGACTTAAATTTAAAATAAGAACAATGTGTTCTTTTGAATGTCCATTACAAGTTTGATTTAAACAGAGGGAGAAAAATAGGTTATAAACCCAGCTGATTGTCAAAGACCCTGAGGATGCCAGTGGTTTCACATGGTTCAGCATGATCAGAACATCATGTTCATGGCTGTGAAGATGTTTTAATTCCTATGTACTACAAGAGGCTGCTATTAAAATAGAACAGCAAATTCTGTTTCTAGTAAGAGGCAGGTGATTTAGGGGTCTGCTTGCACATCCTGAGTTTAGCTGGGCAAATGGAAAGAGAAAGATTTGATTTCTCTCAGAGCATTATATAGAAGTGGGAAAACCTTCCCACGTATAGGAACACATAAAACAGATCCAAAAAATGAATTCAGAAGGAAAAAGCAGTAATGCAAATTAAAGAAATCTGTATTAAATTGTATATATTTAAACATTTTTTTAAAGAGATCTTTACTTGCAATAACATTTTAATAGCTAAATTTACATTTACAGTCAGCAGAAATATCTTTATCTAGAACAGCATTTGCGGTTTCACAAGTAAGTATGTGTAAGATTGGACACGTGATATATTACATGTAATATTGTACAAAGCAGTCGTATTACAATCTTGTGGTAATCATAAGATGTCACAAAGATCTTCATCAACCAGGAGGCTTTTAGACAGCATTAGCCCATATTCTTTGTTCCCTGGTTCCAGTACTGTGCTTCATAAACCTGTCTCAGATGGTCTCTTTACCTGCCTGATACCATTGTTCTGGGAACTGGCTTCTCCAGTATTTAAAATTTGTTATGTTGCTTTAGCAATAATAATCTGATAAAAAAAATAGAGACCACGAATAATTGGAGAGTCCTGTCTAAATTAATGGCCTAAGCCAGATTTCTAGTGCAGCAATAAATCTAGATATCTTTGAAAAGTCAGTCTAGTCAAATAACTGGTAGAGATCACAGCTTGCTGAAACCTCCCAAGGAAAGACTGTAATTAATCCTTGTAACGCAGCTCCTATCCACATGTGACTCCTCTGAAAAGCTCTTCTCTGGTACATGTGGCCACATCGTGTGCCATCCACAATCCTGTTCTTCTCTGAGGGGGGCAGCTGGCCCCAGTGACTTCCTACTGAGCAGGGAGGAGCTGCTCTGGCTCGTACAGTTTTGTCCCTCAGCAGAGCAAGAGACGATAGGCTGTGGTGAGTAGCAAGTTGGCCTTTTGTCAGTGCCCTTGTCCTAGTCTTACGCACATGAGAGTGACTTTTTAATTCATTATTGTAACTAAATTCATGATCATAACTAAAGTTGAAAGTTTTGACCAGCTTTGAGAAAGTGAAAGGACACCACAGACACCTGTCAAAATCAAACCTTATGTGTAGGTGGCCTGAAACAGCCTGGGCACTGAGATGGAAACTGCGGCTTGATGTTCAGACACATCCTGCTTGTCCTGCCTTGAACTGATCTGTCCATCCTAGAAAGAATTTGGACAGAAGCTGGAGGAGCTGAGTGCTGCTGGGGCAAGTGCACAAGTGCTGAAGAATGAAAACCAGTGGGCTGTGCAATGGTGATGCAGCTGCAAACGCTGCTCCCTCTGAGGGCTGGCCACCAGCAAGGGGGAAGGGACCCACTGAGAAACCTCTCCCAGGTACAGCCCCGAGATGCAGAGGGTAAGAATAAGTGTGGTGCCTGGCTTGCAGAGAGGGACTGAGGTGTCTGCAATCTCAGCACAGGGGGCTGGGGCTTGCTCTCTTGGGTTTCTTTCCCTTTAGCTGAAATTATCTGGCAGCTGAAAATAAACTCAAGATGATGCTCCGTTCCCCTATTAGAGGCTGCACACCACAGCAAACTCCGTATTTTATTCCAACTTGAAAACAGGATCCTCCAGCTATGACACTAGCTTTGGAGAGATGCAGCATATGCAAAATGTGCCTTCCTTTTGATTTAAAAGATATGATGAGGAATACTGCCTCACTGACAAAGTAAAATTTGTACATTGGGGATTGATTTAAACTTAGTTTTCCCTGGCCTGAAAGGGTGAGGCTTGACGTACTTATGAACAAATAGTATCCATTTTCTAGGCCCCTGGAAAACGTTTAAAGTGTGAATTCTAGGTGGCCTGTCTGGATTTGGGTTTGTCTTTTTCTTGTCTTAAAAATAGTTGGGCTTGAATATTCTGGAGCAAGTTATGAGATTACATACTCTGTAAAATGTCCAGAGTAACCATAACTGGCACGTGCTCATAGCCTGGATTCCACCCACTAAAAGATGAATCTTCTAAGCTTCTGTGAAGAATTTAAATACAAGGTGAAGCATAAGTCTACAACACATACATTCAAGATATACAGTCTGCAAAAAAATCCTGAGAAACAAACCCCCTGAATCTTACCTGAATGTTGTTTTTACGATGCTTGGCTGCTTCATTAAATTACAATTTTTGCTTAGTACATAAATTCTCAGCATAGGTTTGCATTTTGTTCTATGTACATCTTAAGAATACAGCAGAAAATACCATTGCTTAGCACATTAACAAAAATCACATATGAGAGGTTTGTCAAAATACCTGTATACTAAGTTATATACAATTCTGGAAATCCTTCTTTCTTTGAATTCTATCATGTTACTCTCCAGAAATTCAATCTGTTTGTCCTTAAAAGCTGAAGTACAGAAAGTATGCTGATGAAACAGCTTAAACAAAGAAATATTAACTTTTCAAATTCCACTTTTAATTTCAAAATAAGATGGACTGGATCACCATGTGATGCCAGCAATCTTTTTTTTTCAATTTTTTTTTTTTTCTTAAACTAACTGTCTCTGATAAGGGAACACGTGAATATTGCAAGTCCTAGTTGGGGTCGTATTCCCAAAAGGATATGGATGTGGTGTAGTCACATTGTGGATAAGTGTTTTATCCCAAGGTGCACTATGTTGTATGCTCCCATGTACAAAAGTGAACATGCGTAGAAATGTGTATTCTGGTGGTTGATACATAGCTTTTTAAAATGTAGATATATTCACAATTCTCAGTTTGTGTTATTTTTCTCTGAGAAAAAGTCCACCTCAATGAGCAGCTCAACTGACTGTTGTGATGGCTGGCGTCTTCCCACCTTCCTCTCCTTCGGCCCCTTCGGCTCCTGCTTCCACCTGGTTGAACTTACCCAGCTTTTTCAAATTCTCCAGCGCGGATTTGAAAGTGTCCTTCAGGCTGTTCTCCAGGACCCACCCTTCGCTTTCACATTCGGGGTCTTCGGGATTGGCAATGCTTTCCAGGGAGGTGTGCAGGAGGCGCAAGCCAACCATCACCGACATCTGTGCCAGGCAACGGGAAAGGCAGAGTGCGTCAGCCAGGCCTGGACACTCCCGTCCTGTCACCCTCACTGTCCCCTGCTGTGGGCAGCCTGGGCTGCTGGAGTCAGCAGCAGCTCTGAGGGGCCAAGGGGCCTCTCCATGTGCCCTGTCAGTGTCGGTGCCTTCCGGGAGGTTTTAATGCATCCCCGGCTGCTGTGCACTGGGTGTCTACAAGGCTGGATGTGCAACACCATCCTTGGCCACCACCCACTTAGTTTTAACTAAATATTTTGACTCTGCATTGACTTTAATATATTTGGTGAGTATATTAAGCTGATCAATGAGATATTAATGAATCAGCATCTCTGCAGAACAGAGCAGTGTTAGGATTTGAGCCATTAGTTTGTCTGCTTCAGATTTCTGATTTTGCTTTAACATTGGTATGTGAAAATAAGGAAACCAAGGCAGCAGGTGATCTCTCCCTGGTTCCATCTAAAGCAAATCCATATTTCTGATTAAATATTACCTAGTCCTAGCAGCCCTGAGACTTTTTCTACTGTACTAACACCACTGACACTGGCAACACCCTGCACCTGCCCCCAGAGAGAAAGTGGGTTTTTAGCCAGTCTCCTGCCTTCTAAGACCATTCACAAGAATCTGACCTCACCCTTGTGGTGCTTATGAAGAAAAGTGATTGATGAGTGAAGTAGAAGACAGAAGAGCAGCTCCCAGAAGAGCCAGCCTGGTGACGCTGGTGGTTGGGATGGGGCAGCAGTAAGATTGGTTTGCTCCTTCACATGCTGGATAAAGCTCAGCTGGAGAACACCTACTGCTGTCAGGGACCTCATAGGATTTGTTCCCTAAGGGAAGTATGATGCCTCCATCACCTTATCCAATTGCCCAAGGAACTATCTTTGGTCTTCCTCAACCCTGATGGCAAAGAGGCTGGCAGATTTGAGGTTGGGATTCAGCCACATGGCAAGGCCAATGACAGAATTCACCTCTGGCTTTTGGACTTGAGGGACTTCCCAAGCATGTGCTTCATCAGCCTGTCCACTGTGTCACCCTACTTGTGTTTGATCAATGTCTCCAAACTCTTGGAAGACTAAAGCTACACTTGGCTGCTCTCAAAATTTGCAGATGTTCATATTTCTCTGCCTTCACTCAAGATCAGAAAGGGAAAAACATTGGTAAAACAAACAAGTTTCATCAAATACTTCCATATCCAAAGGCAAATGTTCATACTGCTTAACACGGGAATGTATGACTCACCACACTTCGGTCACTAAGGAAGTTTCTAGTGGCTCTGGGTCTGGAAATAGTCTCATCTAGCCAATAATATGATGACTTAAATCAGTTAAAGCACTACTCTGTAAAAGTCACAAGTGACAAATCCCATCACGTTAGTCTTGGGATTTAAAGCCTTTGACATCTTCCCTCTGAGTTCCTCTGCTGCTCTCACTCATGGGGCTGATATCCTTGAAATCAACGGCTGTTGGGATGCAGATGAACAGGTCTGGGTGCAGGAAATGGCCTCCACGTTGCTCTCTACTTGTGCTACCTTGCTGCATGTCAGCAAGGAGGAGCTTTGTTTTGTGATTGACTTTCCAAGTGCCATTCTTTGACAGCCAAAGTAGGGGGACTGGCTTCCTGGATGGCTCTAAGTCACTAAATATTATCATGCTTTTAAAAAGGAAGGTGCTTGTGCAGCATTGAGCATCTGACCTGTCCTTGGATGAGATTTTGTGACCTTTTCTTTCAGTTTAAGACTTTGTTTTCTTAAAAACCTTTCTAAGCAAGATTTTGAATCCCTGAAGCTGAGATTCCTTAAAAGCAATGCAAAATGTCTGGGCTCTCATCACCTCCACTGACCTGAGCCTGCCTTCTCTGCCAGATGAGAAGAGAGCCCAGGAAGTTTGAGACAAGTATCTGGTAAATTAATCTATCTCCTATATGATCACAGAGAGTCTAGGACCACCAGTTTAGCTGAAGTCTTGCACCAGGGAAGGCATAACCCCATGCACCGCTATGTGCTGGGGGTGGCTGGCTGGCAGCAGCTTGGCAGCAAAGGGCCTTGGTGCTCTGGATGACACCAAGCTGTCCGTCAGTCAACAATGTGCCCTTGTGGCAAAGTGGGAAAATGGTATCCTTGCCTGCATTAGATGAATAATTGCCACCAGGCTGAGGAATGTGAGCCTTCTTCCCCTCTGCTGAGCCCTGGTGAGGCCACAGCTAAACCTCCAGCCTTAACCAGTCTGTGAGTTGTAGATTTGAGCTTAACCACAATCCAGAATAGAAGGCTGGGGTGTCAGAGCCCCGGAGTGAGGCCAGTCTTGCTGAGGGATGATTTCCCTGTCATGGCTGTCATGGTAACTCTTGTCATTTAACAGCAGCTTTAAAGTGCGGGGAAGAACACAGCCACAGTGTTTCTCCAGGGCTAGGGCTGTGCAGGCTGGGCTGGTGGATGCTCTGCACCACAACATGCTCAGCCTCTCCAGCTGGGCCAACACAGCAAACTGTGTCCATCTGGAGGGTCCCTGCTTCCTGTGGGTTCGTTTTGGAGATCACCAGAAATTCACTCCTACTGTGAAAGCATCAGGGAGTTTAGTCCAACACAGGACATGCAACATGCCTCCTGTTAATGTCTCAGTGCTCTCCTGGAGCTCAGCCCCCGTCCAGTCTGTGGCACATGTGAGGTGAATCCCAGGGTCTTGGCTGTTGTGGCAACTGTGAGCTATTGAGATCCACATGTCTGCACAAGTGGAGGACCTGGAGCATCTCAGGAACCAGCCTCAGCCCTCTTTTCCTTTTGAAATGCTTTATTCAGGGCACCCTCGAACCTCTCTTTTCCTCTTTGCTGCCTGAGGCAGGTCAAGAAGACATCCAGGCTTGCTCTTCTTGACCTTCTGCAGCGAAGCCCATCTGTTGGCCAGGGTTTAGCCTGAGGCGGCTTAGCCAGAGCAGAGTGTGATCTTTTTTTGTCATCCTCATGACTGGTTGTCACACATGGGAAGCCCACAGCTTTTGTTAGGAAAAGCAGCTTCTAGATATTAGCACTCTTTTCAAATAGAAGTTTTGATGTTTCAAAATTGGTTTGTTCTTCCTTGTGCCTAATATAAAAAGGAATGGCCTTCCCTGAGGTCCCTGCACCTGTTTGGCATGTTACCTTTTTCTTTCGAAGCTCAGAATAACAGCTGTGATTAGTATTTCCCTCCATGTTCTCTCCCCCTTCCCACACTGCAATTCCAGCAACCCAGCTGGAAGAGTCATCCACAGTCCCCTGAAGGGCTTTGCTGGAGAAGTACCTGGTTTGAGTCCACAGTGGCTGCAGGTGTAAAGCAACCCAGGATTTTGCTTTGGCACCTTTCTGTGACTTCCCAGTCAGAGTGGAAAATGCCAAGCACAGAGCCAGCACAACCACTGCCCCTGGGCTCACCCTGCTCAGACCCATACTTACCTTGGCCAAGAGTTGGAACCTCTGCTGCCCTCCTGCTCAGAATAAAATTGTTTCCTATCTTGACTGGAATATAAAGGAAGTGGTTATATTTCAAGGGAGACAAAATTAATGTCTGTTTCCTGCTTTGCATGCTCTCTTCAAAGTTTGCCGTAAAAGCAAAGGGAATTTCAGACCCAAATCTGGGCCCTTTATGGTAGAATATTGTAATAAATATTCAGGAGGGCAAGTTATTGTAACCCAGAATAGTGTTGTTTCTTTCAAGTTTTGCCCTGAAAGTCCTCTGATTGCCTGAAAAAAAGTCTCACCTACTATTTTGAAAAAGGCAAAGGAAAGAAGAGAAGCTCTTATTTCTCATTATGCCACAGGTTGAAAAAAATACCCAGTTGTACTTTGAAGAGTTAGACATAAAATACTGCATTTTTATCACTGCTATTAATGTTAACATATCACAGTCATTAATCTCTTGCAAGTTAGTGGAGGTATCTTACTGGCTCCTAGTCATGATTTTTTGCAGCAGCCATTGGTATTTTTGTGCATTTTTCCCCTGAGTTTTTGAATTTCTTTGACTTTCAAATACAATTAAATTTCCCCTCTCTTTAAGAGCTCTGCACTTGAATCTGGGCTAAAATAAAGACCTTCTCTTACTTTTCTTACCAGAATAACAGTGCAAAGAGTTAATACATTTCTCTGCAGTTCAGAGCAGTTATTTTTAAAACAATGCAACATGGAGTAACTTAATGATACTTCTTTTTTCAGTTCACAGATTTAGGTAGGTGTTTATTTTCTAAAAAGCATCTTCATTCTTGGAAGGCTGTAGGCCAGTGCTTGTATCAAAATGTAACTCATGTTTTTTTTTACTTTGCATGCATCTAAATTTTTTAAAAGGCAGCTAAATCATTTAAAATAGGCAATGCCATATGCAGCAACCATTCCAAGGATAGGAAAGGATCTGCTGCACCCCAGGGAGCTGCACCCTCCGTTTTACCAGCAGGTGCTGCCTGATCTCCACATCCAGCACCTCACGTTCCAGCCCTTGTGACACTGCCAGCCCACACTCCCCGAGCATTAGTGTTGATTAAACACCCTGGCCAGAAAACTGGCCATCTCCCAGAGTCAGGAGATTCATCACATTGCATGGACACTATTTTATCAGACAAGCTGCACTTTGGGTTATGGTGCCCACAGACACCTGCCCTGGGCATTGTTGGCATCTGTTTGCGTTAGCGTCATGGTTTTGGGAAGCACGATAAAATAAATTTAATCCATCTGCTCCACCTAAACCACTTTTTCTGACAAATAACTTGGTGGAACTGATGAAGGTTCACACACTGCCTTAAAATTGTTCCACTGTGTGCGGCTTAAAGCCTTATTTTGTTCAGCGTGTAAACCTTTTAACTGTGCTTTCTGTCTCAATAATTACTGTCGTATCTTTTTGATGTGCTGCTTTTTTGTATTTCTCATTCCCCACAAATGGTGACACATGTAAAATTAATGCATCTGGACAGCAGAGCCCTTGTGCTCTCTTCCCTGCTCAGCACCTTGCCTTTGACAGAAAATCACACCCTTTTTCCCCTCTTGTTCTGGAATACTGGAGGCTCTGGCCTCTCCACCTCTGTTTCCAGCCTGGGACCTTTCAGACCCTACTCAGCTATTAGATATTTTCTCAGCCAAACAATGGGGAAATTTATTTTAAATTGATTTGATTTTCACTCAGAAGCCCACGTTGAAAAGTGCCCCGCTCCTGCAGAGCTGGCACTTCACTGAAGTGTGTCTGAGGGGAGAGGGTTACCTCAAAGAGCCAGACGAGGAGGATGACGGCGCCCATGGAGCTCATCATGCCGCTGTAGTAGTTCAGGAGCGCTTCCCGGCAGCCGCGGCGCCACAGGTTGAGCTCCTCGGTTTGGTAGTCATAGCTGTAGTGGGCAGAGTTGTTGGTGACCTGGTACTGGATGCAGGGCCTGGGGGAGCTGGGGTTGCAGCAGCTGAAGGGGACGCCATCCACCAGGTACCTCCCGTCCACGTTGCTTTTGATCCGGCTACAGGCAAGGGCAGAAGGGAGCGTGAATATACACACACACACACAGACAGACACACAGACACACACAGAAATATCCACGAGCAAATCTGCACGAGGAAGGAAAGCAAAGGCAAGGAGGATTTTTTCACCGGCCTTTTCTCCGCGTCCCCTTGTTCACACAGTGGTGTTTATCCAGGGTGTCCTTTCTCTCCAAAATCTGTTTCTATGTCAAGGCTACACTGAGTCTGTAATTAATTCCTGGTGGAAATCCATGCTCTCGGGTCACTTCTTCAAAGAAATTAATTTTTAACAAAAGCAAATGGCTGAGAGAATTCAGGAGGGGCAGTAATAAAAGGGTGATCACAGCATAGTTAGGAGGGAAGGGTGTTGGAGCTGACTTGAACTTGGAAAAGAACTCAGAACAGCCTTAGAACCCACTACATCCAGCTAGAGCATTGATCCAGCAAACCAAATAGCTTCTTGTTGATGATAATAGCTCCAGGGAGGGGATGTGCATTTATTCTTGGCTTGGGAAGGTAGCCAGTATTGAAAACATGAAATGTGCTTCAGCAACAGGATGTTGCAAAATTTCCAAAGTCCTTGCAGAGAAGCTCCCCAGCTATTGTTCATCTGACACTGTGGTTGTTCTCTGTAAACAGTCATTTAGTCTGCTGTCTTAGGAGATATTTAGATGCAAGATAACGTAGAAGGCAAATAGTTCCACTGACTCTGCAAAAAGACTATAATAAAAGGACTGCCATTTTAAAACAGGCCATTTTGCTTAGAAAATCATAGAATGGAGGGTCCGAGTGGTGTAGAGAGGTGAAAAAAAAATCTGAGTGTCACTTGTAACTTTCTATATGGATATTTTAAAATTGTCATAGAGAGAGAGGTGATTCCAACAGCCTAGTGAAGGGAAATTCTGCTTTACAGTCATGACCTAAATATATCTAAACAGCAAACGCAGTTGAGGTTTTCTCTCTAAATGTAAAGTGTGCTCTGGATTTGGTCTAATTCCCATTCATGTGTAAGTGCTCCACCAGTTTCAGAGAGATTGGATATTGGATCAAGCCTTTGGTCTACAAATAATATAAAAATCCCATTGTGGGGAACAGACTCCCACCTGCCTTGGAACTAAGGAGAACTTTACTATTGGTTTCAAAGGGCCAGACTATCCCACCAGGACAGGGGCAGAGATTGTGCACCACCATATGGTACAAACCTTGAATTCACTAAAACCCACTTGTAGATTTTTAATGCCCTATTTCCTGCCTCAGTAGTACAAAGAAATTACCTTGAGTCTCAGTCCCAAACAAGGCATCAGTTATTAAGGACAGTATAACCTTGTTTTCCCTCTGTGCATTGCCCTTCTACTGCTGCTGGATTAAGTTACAGCTCTCAAATCTCCATATAATGCTGGCAAGGTTTTTTCAAGTAGTTATTTATACCCACGGGCATACCTTTGCAATGGGAACACCTCCTTACTCAATAGTGAATGTATTTGTTAGAACACCCCACAGTGCAACCGATTAAAACTGTAACAGTTTTCACTAAAAAGTCCTCATTCAGAACTGCAAAAACAACCAGACCACCCAACGTGTAAAAAGAACATGCAGAGAGACACACACAAGTGAAATACCATTTACACCATCAGGCAGGGATCCCACGAGATTCCAAGAGATACACAAAGCTTATTTTCCAAATTATTCAGACATTTTTAATACAGGCAGTATATTTAAAAGGCAGATTGCTTCCAGTTTACAGGACCCATTATGCAACCACAGAGCAAAAACGATAATGAATGATGTTCCCAAAGAACCCAGAAAAACCATCTCTTTCCTTGGTGCTTAATTTTTAAAAAGGTTTTGGGTATTTATGCCTAATGGTATTTTTTTAATTTCAAAGGTTCATTTTGTTCTCATGTTTATTTTCTGCTTGAGCTTACTGAACCTAACCTGATTTTGGGATTACTGCCTCTTTGGGCACTGACATCAAAGCCATTAAGGTGTTTCTGGTCAACAACCTGGTCTGGCTTGTATAGAAACAGTACACTAGTGCTGCTTTCATGTGAGATTTAAAAAAATTAGGCACAGGACAGAACTTAAATACATATGGCTATAGGGGCCACTGTATAAAGCTAGGGACATCAACTGATGCTCAGTATTATCACAGCACAGAAGCAATCCATTGAGTGAATATAAAAATAAAACTCTAAATCTCAAGGATCTAAAACACATGAGTTATTGGCAAAGAGTTACTGCCTCTATTTATTTCCATGCGGCTGGTTAGCTGCCAATATCTAAGTGGAGTTTTAAAAGCAGTATCAACAGTATATCTCCTCCAGAGAATTCTTTTTTTAGGAAATTAATAAATCACATTGACATCTGCTTAAGGATTAGTAAAGTTCTGATACTTTCCTGTTGATTTTGGGAGTGTGGCTCAAGGTAATGGGTTTAATAAAGCAGTAAAAGACAGTAAAAACTATTAAGTCTGTTTACATCACATCAAGTAAGAGTGGGAATTGTATTTTGGTGCTTATTATTTTATGTTCTGGATGACTTTGGAAGAATTTGTCAGGGGAGGAAGCACTCTAGCTGGTCATTTGGGATGCTTTATTACACAGGAACCCATTTTACACAAACCCCTTTCCAGTCAGTGCCTGTTGGCACTTGAGGAAAATATCGATCAAAGATCGATACTACGTGATACAAACCCCACCAAGTCACTTACTCTTTCACTTCTTTGGAGCTGAAGTCCAGATATCTGTTGCTGATCCACTGGATTTCAAACCAATCTTTGTAGCCGTTGTTGCCACAGCACTTGAACTCAATCTGGAGCATGTCGATGGTCTTCTTCATGAAGCATCTTCCGGGGGTGTCCGTGTCCCGGTAGAACTTCATGCCGTTCTTCAGCCCCTGGGCCAGGGTGCTGTCCAGGGAGCCCCGCATGAGAAAGCAAATCAGAGCAACGAAGAAAATGAGCATGTTAAAGACGCAGCACAGTGCCAGGTAAGGTTTTAGCAAAGGCTTCCACTTGGCAAATTTAGCGGGATCCAGAGAATCGTAACAAATTTTTCCAGCAAAACCATTGAAGGCGCAGGATAATATACCCATCAATATCAAAGAATTGGGCACAAAGTGGCTTTCAGAATTGTCCATCACTTCGCTTCGCTTCCGGAGCTCAATTTTGAGGAACAATCCCATGCTAAAAACAAGGATTCCAGCAAACACCGAAAACCAGTTCATGAGCCATAGTCCCTGCGCTAGTTTTACCCGTTTCTTCTGATTGAATTTGACTTTCAGCAGTGCCATCTTTGTGGTGGGAGATGTTGGAAGATTTCACAGCCTGGACCCCTCTTCTCAGCGTAAGCAACTTGAGGAAGAACCATTCAGGCGTTGGAAGAGATCCCGAACGGCACATCGGGAAGTGAGCCGCTGCACGGTCCTTCCATCTTGAAGTTCCCTGGTTAGGATTCAAATAAGTAAAATATTCAAAGGTCCCAGCTAACAATTTCACATTAGTGAGAATAATGGCCAATTAGCACCTACAACTATTTCTGGTGGTTTCTTCCAAGCAAAGGAGAAACACTCTCAAGGTTTCAAATGATTTGATCTGGATCTTCAAGACGTCATTCTAATACCTTTAATCATTTGATCCAATTTGGAGAAATGTCTGTCAACAGATGAGTGGAAGTAATCCCTCATTTTACTATTTAGTAGATTTGTGCTCTCCTATGATAGGCTGATGGGTGGAATATGAAACCCCAGAGATATAAAAAGATCTTTGTTGCCAGAAGAATTCAGAAACTTTGAGGAAAAGGAAGAGGGCTCTGGATTAAAAAAGTCTGCTTGTATACAAACATACACTTCCCCACCGTGATCCCGATATATTCATATCTACAGCCAAACCCACGTTCTAGTCCTTATCCTTCTGTGCTGACTGGAGATGACATCCTGTGGCTTATGTATTCTGAAAGCAGATAAGCGTGTAGTTTACAGTGACCTAAAAAAAGCTAAGCTTGGCATTTTCTATTTACTTCCAGGGCTTGCACCATATCTCTGAGTCTTGGCAGGAGAGCAGGAGAAAGGAAGAGTGCAGAGAAACTCAATAAATAAACCCTGGGCTGAAATCTATAGATGCTTTAATAAAAACTGAGCTGGCATGAGCAGCTTACTGGATAATCACCAGACCAGAGAGGCGAGCAGGGCTGCCCAAGGAGACTCACCCCGGAGTTTACACCAGGGAGGAATATTCAACTCAGCAGCTGGAGAGGGACCCTGGGGATGTTGTATTTGAGTGCAAGGGAGGCATCCCGGGGGTCCTCAGGCTCTGGTGAAGGACCTGCAGTCGGCTCTGCTTTCACGCTGGAGTGGGCAGAAAGGAGGGCACGACCCCCTCCTGCGGCTGCAGCCTCCTCCTTGCAGCAGCCAGCTGTGTCAGACAAGCAGAGGTGCTGGGCTTTCACTTGCTCCTCCGCTCGAGGAGTTTTGCTTGCTTTGAAATATCATCTCCCAGTCACCTCACAGGGGTTTGGAGATACTGGGAAATTCCTGCGCTGCCTCACCGCCTGTCACCACAACGTGAAATTAACCTCAGGCAACGTCCAGCAATGGAAAATATTCCTGCAGGAGTGTGAGGGTATGGGCACTAGCGCTGCAGGGGAGAGAGGAGCAGCTCTAGAAGAGGAACTGGGAGGATTCTCTCTTGCCTGTCAACCAGACCTGCTGCTGCCACCACCCAAGTCCCTGGGGGCATCCTCTAGTGGCTGCCAACAGCATGGCCACCAGCCCTCCCGGACAGAGAGCGAAAGGGATCTGCTAGGAAGAGGGCAAGTGTGAAAAATAATAACGATGATAATTTAAAAGCCCAAGCACTGAAAAATAGCATTTTGTTTGTCTGCAGCTCTGTGGAACCTTGGATGCTTCTCAGTTACCATTTATGATCCTGGAACGCTGAAGGTTCCTTCAGTATGAACAAAGGCAACTAACTACTTCTTCCTGTCCTAATAGCAGGTTTTTGTGGTGGACCTTTCCCAGCCCATCCTGGTGCTATTGCAGTGAGCTGGAGAGCAGCCAGTAACTGGGATTTTTCTAAAGCAAGCCTGGTTGTTGCACTGCTGCTGCCCTTGCCGGTGAACAGAGAGTGTATAAGACGAGAGAGGGAAGGTGATTACCCATCAGGGGCTATTCTTCCCTCTTGCCATTAAAGTGGATGAGAAGTGCTGCTTCTTAAGAGATCCTATTCATGTTTTTGTGCAATAAGTCCTGGTGCTGAAATAGCATCTCTCCTGGCAAAATATCCCACAACCAATGCAGCACATGTTGTGTTTCACTGTCTCTTTCAAGGTTCAGCGTATTTATCTGACAGCCTGGAGTTAAGTCTAGATAAAGGAACTTGAAATCATTTCCTTTCTTGTCAGCGATGACAGTGAAACTGTAATTAAAGCGGAAAAGAATTCTGTATCAGGTCTGCAGGTCATGAGGATATACAGTGAAATACTTCCTGCCCACAGCTGATGTAAGCCTGGTACTACTCTGGACAAGGGTAATTTCGTATTCAAGAGCACAGATGAATAGATGAATCTGAATACTTGTCAGCTTAATAATTTAACATTTAGATACCCATGATAATTCTGATGAAGCAAAACCATGTAAGTGTATACACTACGGCATTTTCTCTAATTCAGGAGTCAAAGAATTGAAGTAGAACATGCAGGATGTGGTTCAGGGCTCTCTGATCCCTCCAGATTTACTCTTCTGCCTTATATAAACAAAGGAAATGGGAGAGGTGCACATAAATCACTGCTAAATTGCTAGTGTTAGCTGGGAGATGATCAGTAAAAATCCTGAAATTCAGAAAGGGACACTCACCTACTAATTATTCCTTTGAGACTCAGAGTAGGACCTCTAAAATCATCAGTGAGAGCAATCAGCACTACCAAAACAACCTGGATTAGGAAAAGTGCTGTTTATTTAAGTAGTTCTCAATAGCTCAATACAGCGGGGGACATAAAGTAGAAAAAACTTCTCCACCCATCAACTTGATTCGCCATGCTTGGGAGTTTTAAAAGGGAAAAGTGGGAATGGGTGTTTCCTCATTAGCCCAGACATGGAGGTGACAAACCCTGGGAAAGCATCGGCACAAACCGGCCAGCCAAGGGCTGTCCCTGAAAGAGCAGCCTAAAGGAAGATCATCGGGATCATCGAGAAGTGTTTTGGGGTGTGGACATTTTAAAAAAGAAAACTCTTTTTGCCTGGCATCTGCTTTTCTTAAAAAACTTTTTCTTGGCTGGGATTCGTCTTTAGTTTGGCACTTACTACCGCTTTCTACTTCAAATAGAAAATGCTGAAATCGACCCATAGCAGATAAAAGCTAATTGCTGCAAGAATGTTTGAGTTAATGGTCTCTTCAGAGGTTGTCTATTAAATTCAAATGTATAATTCATATGCCAATATTGCAGAAAAAATGGTAGAATAAAATATTCAAATTATTATTGATCTCATCATGAATCTGCTTAAATTCAAAATCTAGTTAAAAATTATAATGTGTAGTATATACAATATTGATACCTTTCCAAAAAGCTATGCTTGCTAACCTACATGTAAGCTACAAGTTTACCAGTTAAGAGAGAGGAATGTAAACAATTTAATCTGGTATTTGTTAAACAGTCTGGTGCTCAGCCCTGAACCAGTCTTGATCTTTCCATCTTCAGGGATACAAGACATGAAATACGTATATGCCTAAACTATGGAAGTGCCCTCAGTTGGTAAAAAGAATAATTTCCTGGCCCAATCTTTCTTTCACACTGCTCTGTGATATGAAATGTGTGTCTTTCCGAGGCTTTTTTTTTCTTTCATTTCCCTAGGAGCGGTTATATTTCACTGGAAGAATAACGATGTCTGGTTCTACCTTTGATGGGAAGCTATTGTGCAGAGAGGTTTGCTCATGTAGCCTCACTTACAGTTTTGCTTTCAATTGTAACTCTGTGGTGTGAACAGGGACACTCCTGAGGAACAATGTGATAAAGATGCTGTACCTCACTACTGTACGATTATCAGGTGGAGAAAAGTCTGATTTATTACTTTTTTTTTTTACCTCCTTACCCTTGGTAGGCTCCTGTTTTTGTGGCATGTGAGGTGATTGCAGGTTCTGAGGCTGGAAACAGAGATGAGTTCTAAATTCACTGCTGGGATTGTTGTAAGTCCTGGGAAGGGTGATTTGACCTGCTGGACTCTGTGGTTCCTGCACTTTGCTGGGGCACACTGTGGGGGTTTTGGTGTGGTTTTGCTCTGGGTAATTCCCAAAATTTCAGCCATCATTCATGTGGTGGTGTGTAACATGTTCAGAAAACACAATTTTGGTTTTTTTACCTCCAAGATGGTCATTATGAATATTTGTTTGTGTTATTGTGATGCCTGGGGCACAGCATTCACTGCTGAAAAAAAAAAAAAGTTAGAAATAAAAATTTATATTTGTTCAAACAGGAAAGAAATACGTTGGAAATGAAAAGAAGCTTACAAAAAGCTCATGCTTGTCATTAATGCTGGAAACCATCTCAGCACAACAGTTGGATCCCCCAGTCAGTCAGATAAATCAGATCAGGATGTGAATGGAAATACTGAAATTTCCCCAAGTTGCATAGATTCTTTTTCTTGCTATTCCTGTCTTTCCTTGTATGTGGTGAAATTGGCTGTTTAGTAAAACCTGAAGAAATTCCAGGTAAAACCACTGAGATTTGAACCTTGTCTACATGCAGCTATTGTTTAAATAAGAGACTTAGAAAAAAAAATTCCAAGCTTTCAAAAATATAATGCATAAAAGCGTGTAGGAAATTGTCTTACACATGTATTTTGTACCTGTTTTTCTTCACAAAACAATTCTACTACAGCTCACATCAGAATCTATTTAAAGGAAAGAGGGCTGGATAAAGAGCGAATGCAAGTAACTCCATTTTCTGTTGTTGTTACTCAGAGAAGCAGGGGCAGACAGAGGGAAATGCCTGGATGCCAAAGGGAACCGAGGGGGTTTATCCCTCTTAGGGTAGACCTCTGGGTGAGGGGATGGCCCCATGGGAAGCAGCAGCAAAGCTCCTGGCTGCTTCTCTGGAGGCAAGTTTTGGTCTGTGCCATCCCTCAGTGCCTCAACAAATGGCAATGCTCAAAGCTCAAAGATGCAGAGCTCAAAGCTCTGTGTGGCCTGGAAAATGGCTTCAGTTTTCTCCCATGGACTTAGTGTTGTCTATCTTTGCATATAAGTGTTTTATCTGCTCCACAGACACACACAGGAGCATTAAAACACAGTAACATCCCAGGAAGCTTCATTGGCTTTACAGATTTTAGTGAGGCCACTGGCTGGAGGAGGGCTGTCCAATGAGGCTTTCAAAAATGTTTGCAGCAGGACTTCTTTCCTGATTCCCTGTGGAAAATGGTTCCGCAGCTCAGTGCCCCCCACTATTTTTATAAACTTTTTGCCTGTTAGCTTCTCTTCAGGGCAAATCTGCACAAGGCTTGTGGTGCTGATATTCTGTTCTCCCATGCCTCCAGCAGACATTTGTTTTTCAGCCCCTTAATTTCTTTAAAGTACATGATTTTTAAAGAAGTTCCTGGTGGAACTGGTGGCACTGTAAATGCAAACCAGAGCTGGAGCTCTTGAAGAGACTTCATTCACTTCAGTTGTACATTTTGCAGGGTGATTGCTAGCTGATTAGAAATACTTAGAGGTTTGGCTTCTCTTCCTTAGAAACCAAAAAATGTTGCAATTTCTATACTGAATAGTCCATGAACATGCTAGCAAACCTTTACTAGTGTTTAAGTTCTCATACAACACTAACAGACTTTTGTTTCAAAATAGTCTTGAATTTCTGTTATGATTCTACATCAGGAAAGTATAATTTTAAAAAGGTGTATGGAAACATGTGCAACTGTGTGTGTATATATGTATATAAAACTGTACATTTAGAACCATAGATCACATTTAGGTATTTGCCTGGACAAATTTTTCTAGACTTGCTGTTCTCAAGTTGAATTTGTTTCATGCCATGCCTGAGACCAAGCGCCAGTTCTGTGTTTTGTAGTACAAAGGTAATACAAAGGTAACGCTTTAGGGCAATTGTCTGGCACCATGTTCCTGAAGAGTATTACCTGCTAACTGTGGTTTGACCAAAGTTAAGTATTTGGAGGAAAGAAAACATTAGGAGCTGGGATATCAAAAACTGATTTGTGAAAAACATCCCCAAGGAAGCAATTTCAGGGAGAAGTTGAAGTTCAAACTTCCATGTTTTGACTCCTGTTCTGTTTATTCAGGCAGTACTGCATGGCATGGGCCAAGAGCTGGAACAGGACATGGCACTTCCATGTGAAGTGTGCTGGGAAGCCTCAGTGCACCCCTGGTACCTGCCACAGTCTGGGGTCTCTCTCCCTGTCTGGATCTGCTGGGATCCAATGCCACAGGAAGGGGGTGTAAATATAGGTGCTTACAGAGCTTTGGGCAAGTAGAACAAAGGCATTACTGTAGTTCTTACAGACTGGACATTTTATAATCTCAAAGCTAGAGGATGCTAACAGGATTGATCTGTCAGTACCGGGATCTGTGGAGAACAATGAAGCTACAGTGAGAACTATGAAATCAGGTTCTGTACAAAGAAGGGTATGTTAAAATACTTGAGAACCTCAACTGATCGCATCCCTCTAACAAAGAATGTAAATTATATGCATTAAAGTAAGACTGAGGGTGTATTCTTTAAATCATTTTATGACACTGTCAGCGCAAAGACGACAGTAGTAATAAGTAAAGGAACAACTGAAATAATTCAAAACAAATGTATTTGAAATGCAAAATCCAATTCAGTCAAAAAATATACATTAAAAGAAGTAAACAAAACTGAAAGCTGTCAAGAATATAAAAAAAATTTCCCTTTTGCCCCCCACCTTTAAATTAAATACGCTGAAAACAACTTACAGAAAAACATTTTCTGCTCAAAACCTGTCAAGCCCCTAAGTGAAGTTTCAGGTACTTCTGGCAGTGGTGCAGTTTTTGATGGTTCAACTAGGATTTGGTGTCTGTTAGAGGCACATAGATGATGGCTGCACGGCATAAACAATTTGAAGTTTTAAAATAAAGCTTTATGCTAAGGCAAGATAATTATTTATTGAAAAATGTCACAAGTTAAGGAGGGGTTTTAGAAACATAAAACTGCTATGTATACCTTATATATGGACAGTGGTCACTTCAGCACCACTGTAGGGCACTGTAAAGATACTTCATTCCACAGTGCTGCTACTTTTTTATTATTATTTAGCAGGAGTGAAGAGACTTAAATTATTCTGCACTTTATGCAATATAACATGCAAATCTGGAACTGGAATATAGTATCTCATCTTTCAGTTTTACTGACTCTCTCCATCAACACTGCACTTAAGCAGCAGCAGAGTGCTGCAAATTAGGATCACAGCACACAAAGCCCGTTGTCTGGAAAACTAGTGGGACATCCCTGAACACCTCTCCCCTGAAGCTTCAGCTTGCAGAAGAACAGATAACCCAGTTTCATTAACCAGTGTTCATCAGCACTTGCTGGATGCCCCCAAGATTCTTACAGAAGCAGCATCCTTTCACATAGCACTTACAGATTGTGAGGCTTTAGTATTTATACAGACTCCAGAGGTCTCTTAATTTCAAGTAATCAGTATATTAGGAGAGCATGAGATGTTTATTAGAACACCTTTTTCCTTCAGCCTTATCTCACTTGAAATAAAAGCCTAAAGCCAACTTACACATTTAACCAGAATCAACAGAAACTGGCTCATCATTGTATCATAACCTAGGATGCATCTCAGTCTGCTGCACTGTGAAGTTACAAACGCTTCCTTTAAATGAACCTTTTTCTGCCCTATTTCCTCACAGCAGTACTGCTCTACACTCCCCCTAAGATGCACTGTGCTGCCGTCAGCAACGTAAGAGCCACAAATACATGGAAAATTTGGTATTTGATCTTTTCATTCCAATGCAGTTTGCACTACTTGCAGCCAATTCAGTGTCTGCCTGGGTGAGTGAAAACAGCTCTAACAGAGGCTGTTACACTATTGTCTGTGTATCAGTGGCCTTTGCCCCACCTTTGTAAGTTAAAACTCACAATGAGGTACTTCAGAAATTGGCAAATCCCACAGTGAGACATACAGATTATAGCAGCAACCTGTGCAAGAACAGTAAACTCTATTTGACTAGTATTCTCCACTTAAGAAATCCAGCCATATATAATTCAAAATCTGAATACCGAATGGAATAATTTAATGGCATATCGGGATTAAGTCCCACAGTTTACAGTTTATCAGTGTGTTTACATGAGCATCTCTCGCACAGCAGAGCTGTCTCCGCAATCAGTCCCAGCAAGTGATTCTTTCCTGCTCCGGGATCAGGCTCCAGTTGGGTGAAGGTCTGTCAGTCGCCAACCAGTCAAAGTCATCCACCAGGTTCCAGTTGTTACTGTTTTTGTCCAGACCAGACGACTCGAAATCTCGCTCGATACCAGGGTAGCTCCAGGAGTAGGGGGCGAAGGAGACCTCAGAGCAGGCCTCGATGACGGCTCGGCTGGTGACTTGCACGTAGACCCGGCAGTCGCGGGTGCGGTGGGTGCGGAGCTGCTGGCAGGCCAGCGCCAGCAGGCAGTCGCTGCAGCCGTCCACCAGCACGGAGGTGGACACGGGCCCGCAGAGCACGGTGCAGCCGCGGCAGTCGCGCACCCGCAGCGTGTTGGGGTTGCCGCGGAGCCGCACCCGGCAGCCGCGCAGCTCCGACAGCAGCACGTCCCGCTGCAGCAGCTCCGCGGGGCCGAGCTCCAGCTCCTCGTCCTGGGCGCCGCTGAACCCACACAGCGGCGGCCCGCCCGATTCGCCCTCGGCGAGACCGGGGCCGGGAGCGGCGGGGGCCGGCGGGGCGGGCTCGGCGGGGCGCGGGGCGCTGCCCGGAGCCGCTTCTTTCTTGAGGGCGCGGAAGGCGAATTTCTTCTTGGGCTGCAGCTGCTGCCACCGCGCCGCCAGGTCCCCCTGCAGCCGCGCCACGGTCTCCTGCCCCTGCCGCACCTCGTAGGGCGCCAGGAACCGCACGCTGCCCGTCAGCAGCTTCTGCAGCGCCTGCAGGCGGGCGGCCGCCTCCTCCAGCGTCCCCGCCGCCAGCAAAGCCTCCACGGCCTCCCGCTCCCTGGCGAAGGCGGCCAGGAAGAACTCGCTCTGCTCCTCCTTCACTACCTGCGCCTCCTTCTTCTGCCGCTGCCGCTCCACACCCTGCTGCCGCTCCGCTTCCCGCCGCTGCAGCCGCTCCGGCAGCACCACGGCGGAGGCGGCCGAGCCCGCGGCCACCTCGGGCTGTGAGGGAGCCGCCACGGCCGCTGCCGCCGCCTCTCCCGGTGCGGCCATCTTGCCGCTCGCCTCCCCTGCGGTCACTAAGCGGCGCGCGGATTGGCTGCCCGCAGCCCTGGCTGCGTCGCCGCCGCCGATTGGCGGTCCAGGAGGCGCGCGGCGGGGGAGGGCGGGAGGGCTGGAGGGAGGGGTCTCCCGCGGTCTTAAAGGGGCCGCCGCCTCTCCGCGGGATGGGGTGAGTGCTGGCGGCAGGTGCCGTGCGGGGCGGGTTATCCCGCTTCCCAAATTAGCGCCCGGGATATAAATAAGCCCCCGCCCCGCTCCCCTGCTGTGTCCGCGCGGAGCTGTCTGCTTCTTCCTGCTGCTGTGCTTGCACCCACACCCCAGCCCGCGCCGCTCTCGGGCCGCGCCCGTCGCCGCTGGCCCTGGGCGCGGGGGCTCCGCGGGCGGCGGGGCCCGGGCGGGCGAGGGAAGGGGCGGCTCGGTGCGGTGTTTGGGCGGGAGGCGGAGGGACCGCAGCCCGGAGCTCCACTTGCCCTCCTGAGCTGATTCGGGGTCGCGCCGGCCGCCCCCGTGCTCCGGAGGTGCCGGGCGGTCCCGGCCCCCTGCCCGGGTGGGGTCCCCTGACAGCCTCGCACGGCCGGCGGTTCCGTACGCGCCGTCTTCTAATAAACCTTCCCTGCTGTCTCCCTCTCCCGCAGTGAAGTGGCTTAGGAAAAGGCTGCTGAGCCTTGCAGGTAACTGCAAAGGTGCTGCCTCTGGATCGATTTTTTTCCTCGCTGCTTATTTGGTTTCTGCAGTGTTTTGTTTCCGAAGAGAGTTCGGTTCTTGAGGGAAAAGTGGGAGCAGTGCCAGTGCATTACTGTACCCCAGAGGGAGGACTGTATGAGCAATCCACAGAGGCCTATATGGAAACATGGGAAGCAAGGCTCTTATAATTAGGAGACGTGTTTTAAGTAAATTTGCAGCAGGAACCAGAAATTAAGTACACTGTCTGCAAAGTAAAAAAGTGACTATTGTTTTGCTATATTCACTTAAGAACTGTTGTTCTATTATTTATATTGTAATTTCTGCAAAGAAAGTTAACTCTAAGCACTCTTTTAGAAATATGAAAACAAATTTAACTCCTGTCCATTTCTACAAGTTCCAGCTCCTTTCCCTTGTCATTTTGAAGTTACTTGTAACAAATTAACACAGGACCTTAGGCTATCCATTGAAACATAAAGATTGCAAACCCAAAGTAGATAATCTGATTTGTCTGTCTTCTGTTTGGTAGTACCATGAGTTTTTTTGCCTAATGTTCCTATCTGGCAGTTTAGGTTGTTCTGTCCCTTAAGGTTAGCATTTGAAAGCAGCTGGTATTTTCTGTTTCCTGAGAAATGTGGTTTAATTTCTGTGTTAGAAACGATAAAATGTTAGATATGTATGTTAGAGTGTGTGGACTACTTGAACCTTATATGTGATAATGTCAGTCCAGCTCAGGTGACAGAGGAAAGGCAGTGAAATGCTTTTAATCCTTGCAATGTACAGAGGACTTGCACTCAAATAGAGAATATTCTTTCCTTAACAGTGTTAATGTATAAACTAAGGAGATTGCAAGGCATTGTTATGGTACTTTGGAGCAGGTTGAATGGGCAGTGGGATGGGTGAAGTGTTTGATCCATTACAGCTCTTAATGTGGCATTGCATCTGTTGCAATACTGCAGTGTTCAGAATTTTGTTTCTGAAGAATTAGATGGAGTCTTAAAAATAAAAACCTCTTCCTCTGTAGAAGGAGAGTGTGTTCAGTCATGAAAAAGGAAGGATATTGAAATATTCTCACTTAATATTTTTTCCTAGTAATGTGTTTAAATGATACATTTAGTAATAAGTATTAGGTATTTTTTTGTAATAAATAGTCAAATCCATTCTTGTAGCTAGTGCACCAATGTTCTGTTAGGCAACAATATGGTGCAATTAATTCTTCATAAGAAAAAAAATCCTTATTTCCATGTTGTTGAAAGATGTGGAAGTTTCATTTTAGCTAGCAAGCTCTTTTTGCCTTATGCTCCCATGAGTCTAGCTAATAGAGGTGGTAACTGTGATGGAATTGCTTGTCCCATACGTGAGGATATTGACAGAAAAAGGGCTTTACTGTTTTTCTTATGCACAAATATTCCTGGAGTATGGCTTTGGTATTGTTACACAGATGTGAGACAGTAGATGAACTGCACTGGGTAAAAGAACTTCATATGTGGAAGGATTGCAAGCAAACATTAGTGTGTACAGCACAGAATAAATGTTAAGTATTTTATGCTGTAGTATAATTGCTACTTATTATATCTCAGCACTTAGAATGCTAGGTATTCTGAGTTGCTTTTTCTATACATGATTGAAGGTTTAAATTAATGAGGACCAAATACCCTTGTGAATAGGAGCTTTGAGGAAAGACTGGAATCTTTTTACCTCACTAATGTGCACATTTTTTTTTTTTTGTTAAAAGCAAAAAAATACCCAGACACAAGAAGGTGAAATGTATGACAATAATGAAAAATTAAAAAGGGAGCTGTAAAATTCTTCCAACTGTTTCATCCTGATGTTCCAAAATTACTTTCCACATGTACAATTTGAGGTTTTTGTATAATTGATATTGGCATGTGCATATGCACTTTTTTTTTTGTGGTCATACAAAGACTGACAATTTTCTTCCTGACTTTGCTGGCAGCAACTTCTATGTTTTGAGGCTGTTTAATGTGCCAAACAGTAACCACCTGAATAAAGTGTAAGCCTTCTAGCTCAAGCTTGGAGTCATTTGGCTAAGCTGTGACAAGTAGGTTGGCTTTTTGAGGGTATGAGAAAAACCAAGATACATAATCCTCCGTGTTACATGTTTTTCCGTATTTTTTTCCCTCTTGGATGTGCTTTCCTTCCCCTCTGGTTTGAAAGTAGATAGCAGTAATTTCAGTAAGACCTTCTGCCATTGTTTGGACTGTACAGTGTCGTTTGTTTGATGTGAAGTTGCAGGTTGCACTTGTTTACTTTGATCTAGTGCTGTGAAACTTCAAAACATAAGCTCTGTGCATGCTTCCAGATTTAAATCTGTGTCCTGTGGTTATCAGTCATGAATGCTATCTACCTGAAATATTTCATACTGATTTGCTATAGCTCAAGAGCATTACCTCATAGGCTTTTAAGTGAGATATATTGTGTAGTTCAGCTGAAGGTTCAAGATCCTGTCTCGTTACATCATTATTTTAAGAGGAGTGGGGAATGAAAGGGGAATCCACAGAGGCAACTGTTCAGCCTCATAATAATGGATTCTTACACCTGAGGTTCCTGTGCTTGTAAAAGTCAGGAACCTCATAGATGTGGTGGGATCTCAAGATGTAGATGCTCAGCCTCTCAAATGAAAGAAGGAAGTAGAGTTATTCCTTATCATCAGTATGTATTCCCAACACTGACAATTTTTATTCCAAAGGGTGTAATGCATGAATATTACACTGGCATACACACAAAATGCTGTGTATGTTTTCAAGAAAAGCAGCAGCCTCGGTGTCATGCATGGAGCTCTTATCTGATAGATGGGATCTCTGTCTGTTAGACTGAGTTTCTGCACCAGAGATCAGCAGAGCTACGTAATTACTTCTGGCTACAAAGTAGGTACTTCAGTGGCTTGTGCAACCAGCGTAGTCTACTGATGGTTTTAGTAAGGGCTCTTTGAACTCCTCTGGTACTGTGATCAGGCATTAAAGATGTAAGCCATATTATGATTCATTTAAGATACTGTAGGCTGCACATTTTTCATGGTGCAGTGGAGCTTCATTAAAAGTGAATGTTGAATTACTGTATCTTGGTTCATTTGGAAAAAAGAAATTCTTTGAACATTGTTTGGTATACTGATCTTTTTTTGAAAAGCTTTTGTTTGCACTAAAATGTTGTGCTTTATATATATCTGGCCACATGGAAAGCCAGGTCAGTGTAAAATACATGTGCCTTTAAATCGCTAATTAAAGTGTCAAAGCTGAAACTATGAAACTTACTTGGTGTAACTTAATTGCTGTGAGTAATGCAAAAGCTTTGAATGTAATCCTTGGGAATGCTTAAGATACTAATTATATTCTAACCAGTCAAGGTGCACTTGTTTTGAAACTAGTCTGAGCTGATCCCTTCTGAGAACCTGCTATTTCCAATGCCAAAGGTAGAGAAACAGATTAATTTCTACGGAAATTAGTTATCCTTCAAAACCAGGGTCAGACTTCAAAGCATAGAATTTTATGACAAGAGGTACTTCCAGGTTAACAGAGCAGGGCCCAAATATGCTAAATGTAAGACTACCAAGAGCAGCAAATCACTTAGGTTTGGTCCAGGTCTAGCTGCTATGATACTGCTTTATGGACTCTTCCTTTGAGGCAATTATTCTATTAGTTATGGAGTTTCTGAGAGATTTTTTTCATTGCCTTGTTTTACACTTCAGATACTTCTACAATTTTTTTAATGCATTTCAGAAAACTATGCTTATTAGTTGACCGTTATTGTGACTAGCCAGTTCAACGAACTGACCGCCTAGGTTCAATAGCATATCAAAGTTTTCTATTTTAGAATTGTGAATCTTACTTGCAAACATATTCCATTTATCTTTCTGAGTTATTTAAATAGAATTAAGTCCAAGTCACATCCAAGTTTTCCTATTAGCTCTGCTGTAGTATATTCCCTAGTGGATAAAACTATACTTGTTACTCTTTTACCATTTATTCATCTTATGAAAAAATCTGTCAGCTATCATTTTGAATGAGTGTTTCCTCCTCCTATTATTAGAATTTGTTCTTCAGTCTAAATCTGAGAATAAATTCAATTCATATTGTTACACTTTAGTGATAGTGATAGTATGAAGACTCCTTTTACAGCAATCTTCATTCATATCCAAGTCCTACCCAGTTGGTTTTGTAATAGGGACTCAGAAATGTCCAAGTAAAACTGTTCTGTCTCAAAAGTTCTGACTTAGGTGGTGCTTCATTCATAATGTCCCTTCTGTTCCTCCATTTTGTCTTGTCCTTAATACAAGTACAGCTTAGCATGTCTGTGTTTCTTTCAAGAACAGAAATGTTTTTGGTATAATTTACTATTCAACTGTGTTTCTGTATCCTTCTATCACCTAATTTCATGTTTTAGGCCTCCTTTTTTTGCTGAAATTGCTCCTATTATTTTAATTTTTATTATTTAATTTTTTATTTTTTTTTTTAACATCATCCTCACCTTTTAACACCTCAGTTGTATTAGGAATGGCTATTTTGTTAGTTTCATTGCCTGGCTGCTGTGTTGAATTATTACTATATTAAAAAAAACAACCCAAACCCTTTTATTAATATACTTGTCTGAATTTCTGTATCCCTACCTGATTATTTTCCCATTCATCTGTGCTAGCCAAATTAACTATGAATATGATAGAAGGTTGTCCCAATTTCTGCCATCATTTTTAGTCCAAAATCTTCTATAAATTTTTGCAGTGTTAGATGTGCGAGATGACTTCTGCATTACTTCTCTAGTAAAGTTCTGCCACCAGAGGTGAGTTTTTTTTTTTCTGATACATTTCAGTGTCTGAATATCTTAAGGTTATTCTAACTTGGAAGTGAGAGCTATTAATCTTCCAAACTTAATTCTCCTTTTTAAGGTACTCTAAGCCGAAGAATATGAGAATATATTTAAATAACCTAGAGAATGATAAAGTTCTTCTTGATCTGTTCCAGTAATAATTTTGAATTGCCATTTGTTTCAATGGGACCTCCAGTCACCATGTTTTCTTTGGCTTTACTTAATTGTCTGCTGTATGTCAGATCCCCATCTCAGGGAAGCACAGTTCTCCAAAATCCACTCTTTAGATTCATCACAGACCAGCCCTGTTGGCCTTCACACAATTGCCAGTCATAGAAACCTGTTTTCTGGTATTGGTGTAAATCTCTTGTTCTGAGGTTCACTCTTCATTACCTCCCCTTACTACCTACATCCTTACCAGTCACCCCTTAAGATGCCTTTGGTTAGGTAGTCCTGTCTTTGGTATGATGATTGATACTGGAGTCATGCAGCTCAACAAATTACATCATGCAATTATGACCCAGGTTTTGTAAGTACTGTTTTGTGTAAGGAAGGCACGGTATCAAGCTGAACATTGTAATGTTTAGGTAGTTTTTACTGGTGAGTCATCAAAACAGTGGTGGTAATTATTCAGAATTTGGTGGTTAATATGGATATTTAACTGAATTTTTCATGTGGTATGTTACATTTATATTCCAAGTTAAAGTCCTTGTCTGCCTTCATGCCACTGTTCTTGGGTGCCCTACTTTGAGTGACCTCTACCTCTATTGCTTGTGCCCTTTAATGATGACCTATTTGTTTCTGTGCCTTCAAGCTTAGTTATTTATTCTTATTTAAATAATAAAACAGTATGTAGATGTATAAAAGGTGTGACTGGCGATGAGTTGACATAATAAATACATTAATGAGTGGAGAGAGAATACAGCATGGAAGGAAGAAGTGCCATCAATAGAGCTGATGGATTCAGTCTGAGGAAGCAAGGCTGCAGTGGAGTAAATGGCATTCTTTTCTATCCAATATATCTTTTGAAAGGATGCAGAAAATTGCTATTACAAACCATCTATTCATGCAACAATATTGGGATGGCTGTGGAATTCCTTTAATGCATTAGCTTAGTCCTTGAATTCTTCATTACAAATCTACTGCTTCTTTATCTTCTTTTGGGGTACTAATTTATGATTGCACAAGAATTGGAATATATGTGATGCAGACCTGGAAAAATGGGCTGAATATCAACAGTGATTTGATGTGGGAGAAACCTGGAATCAGAATGAATAAGGGTGTTTTGTATCCCCTTATTTTCTCCCTCTCAATATCGAAGCATAGTTTTTTTCAATTCTTTACTGTCTGTCATTTCAGGGTGCTGTATCAGATCACTCCAAATGTCACTTGGTGTCTTTGCACACCTATGAGAGTGGTATTTGTTAAACAGCTTGGTCACAGTTTGACAGCTGGTGTCAAAATACAGCCAAGTAGTTTGTTGTGTGATGGGTGCACATGACGTTCCCAGTAGCTGTTTTTACACCAACGTCTGTCTTCTAAAGATTTCTCTCATTCCTTTGGTCTTGCCCTCCTTCTTGTGCTTATTTCCTCTTGCTCCTTATAAAGCTAGTACAGGAAAATGTATTAATGTGATTGTGAAACCTGAAGAAAGACTGCAAGTGATTGTGCATTGTACATAATTTGGAAAATAGGACTCTGGTTGAAGATGACAGCTCTAAGCAGGTGACCTTGATGTAGAAGAATATTGACATACAAGGGTCTTTTGTATTAATGCAGCAAGGTAGTGAGAAGAGGGGCAACCTCTTGGGGCAGTGACACCCAGTTCTGAAACACCACATGATGCTCTTAAAACAGCTTGAGTACCTGCCAGGAAAAAGCAGGAGTTCTTTACAAACATGGTCTGGGAAATTCTGTAGTATACCTGAAAGTGATAACATTACAGCTGATGACTTCATTCAGACCTCTTAGTATTGAAGGTACCATTAAGTGCATACTTCAATAGGACCTGTAAAGTTACATCCAATCCTTAACTTTTTTTTGGTAACCTTTTCTACCTGTGAACAAATGTAGCAAAAGTGTGTAGATATGGAGAAACCTAGTAACTGCAAGGTGCTTCATTGTATAGATGGTGTTAGCTCGCCTTCTCTGTACTGTACCTGCTTAGTAACGCTATCGTCAATGCTGCCTCGAAACATCCTTCAGGGAAAGCTGTGATACCATCATGGAAAATTTATGTGGGATTCCTTGTGTTTCTTATGATAACAGAATCCATTAAAAAATAATTTGTCTTCCTTTCTCCAGTTCCTTTTCTGTATCATATTGCCTACTTCCTATTTGTGGTTTTTGTAGGACTGGGAGAGTAATAATAACATACTGATGAGATGTTCGGCCTTGTAACCTCTGAAGCAAAGTTCCTTCCTGTTAACAAAATCAGAATGCTGGTGGTGTTCCTCCATACAAATTCTCACTTGGGCAATATTCTCTAAAGCCAGTGAAGCTGAATAGGTTTGAATTCAGGGCAGAATTTGGCCTTGAAGCATTTACTGAAGTTAGGAACCTTGAAGTTGTGGCCTTTCATCTTTTCTCATGCTGGTGTCAGGAATATTGGGTTTACAGCTCTTTGAGAGCTCTTTGGCATGTGGTGTTTCTGTCCATACTGTGGCTCTTGGGGTCCTTGCTGTATTCATGAAAACTGCAGTTAATATTCTGGCTGATGGCCAAGGTATGGCCAAGTGCAGGTTCAGTCTGGGCTGCACAAAGGATATGTTGGACCTGGGCTAAGGTTTGTTTGTTTGGGCCTAACCTTTCCAGTTACAGTGTGATTTGAAACTTCAGCTCAGTTTTCTAATGTGGGTATGCATGTAAACAAAGTTTGTAGGTGAGTCTTGGCCTTTGCAAAAGTTTGGAATTGGTTGATGACATATATATATATGTATATATGTATATATATAAAACAAGATTCTAACTGAAAAACAATACTGCTATGCTGAGATTTTTTTAAGATTAGCAGTCTGGCCAACTTCTTTGAGAAGGTCCACTTAGTACACTGCCCATAACCATTTTGATATAATTGCTCAAAAAACCTATAACATTTTAAGAGTTTTATTAAGCTGTGTGAAGCGAATAAAGAAGGATGTGCTGCTAAATAAAGTCTTCAAATCCTTGTCTCTAAGGAGTTTTAACAAAGTTACTTAGGAATAAAATAGCAAAGTTCTTGGGAATTACCATTACTAGCAGAAAAAGGATCTTAGAGTTTTTTTATTGTTTTAAAAGCATTACGATACATATCTCTGCATGCAGAGACATGTAACAGAAAAATCTGTTTTCAATCAAAATGTGTGTTTTTTTTACAAACCAGGCTTCTCTGAATTATCTGCAAAAATAATTAATTTTTTAGAATTAAATTGTTTTCAATGAATGGAGTAAGTTGGATTAGTTTTCTATAACAAAAAAGCTTTGAATAAAGTTATTAGTGCTTTTAGCTGAAGTAAACTGTAGAATAGCATCAATGAACTCTTAGTGCTATAACCTTTGACTTCAAATTAACATTTTTAGATTACCTGAAACTTTAAGTAGTTGAAATTCATGTAATTTGTTTCTAGCAAGGCTGTAAGAACATAGCTAAAAATACTTAAAATATTGTAGCTTGTCAGGGGATCAAATCTTATATTTTTCAAGGTGACCTTGCATTTATTTTTCTGGGGACCCCCTCCCACCCACAAAGCTTATAGTGGTTTACAGTTTTAATATGAAGGAAATCAACCAAATTGTTGACATCACATTAATTTTAATAGGATAAAAACTTTTTTTTTACTTTCCTGTAACCCCAAACAAATCCCAACTTTTAACCTAAAGCCAGCAGCTCAGTCTAGGTCTCCAGACCTACGACTTTCTGAAAAACACAACCCCCCGAAAAAAGGAGCCAAAGTTTTTAAAGGGCCTGGCTTTAAACGCGGAGCGAGGATCGCGCTGGGGTTGAGGACTCATCATGCCAGGGCGGCGGTGCGTGTGCCCGGGCGCCGGTCTGCGGCGTTGTGTCCCGGCGGAGCTGCGCGGCCGCGCCGTGCCGGGCCCGGCGGTGCGGTGCCGGTGGCGGTGCGGGCGCGGAGCGGAGCCGAGCGGAGCCGCGCTCTCCTCCCGCTCGCTTTCTCTTTCCCCCTCTCTCGCTCGCTCCCTCTCCCGCTCGCTCTCCCCCCTCCCTCCCTCGCTCTCTCGCTCTCCCTCTCTCTCTCCTACACTGCCAGCCCCTGATGTGATGGCGAAGAAACCCCGTTGACAAGGCACTGCTTTTTCATGACGGTGAGTTTCCCTTTGAGTGTATTATAATTTTGTGATAAAAATTTCAAGGAAAAAAAAAACACACAACCTCCTTCCTCCCTTCCTTCGGGGAGGGAAAAGAGAGGGGGGAAATCTATCTCCAGACAGACAGAAAAGAAAGAGGAGCAAATTAACAACCAGGAGTTGCCAAAACCAGGATATTAGGTTTCAGCCCAGAGAGCTATTGGCTCTGGGGCTATGTATATAAATATATATCTAGAGAGAGAGCGAGCGAGAGGGGAGACGAGGAGGAAGAAGAGGGATATTTTGTGGGTGGCTGTTGTTTGGGCAGATGTGGATTCACATGGAAATGAACTATATATATTAATTTATTTTTTTTTTCCGCGAGGGTGGTGGTGGTGGCTGCTGAGGGCACTTAAAAAAAAAGTTGTTTCTTAAAATAAAGGCGCGGGGGGGGGTTGAAGGGAGAGATAAGGTTTCAGGTCCAGGCTGATAGCTGCAGAGAGGGGAGAGGTTTGGGGTGGGTTTTTTTTTTTTTTTTTTTTCTTGCTGATGCCATGCAAATTCAGGAGAGGAGGGAAGAAAAATCTCTTTTAATGACTCATTGATTGAGCCGGTTTAAAATTAGTTGTTGTTGTTGTCTTTTTTTTTTTTTTTTTTTTATTCCGCCCCCTTGATGGCCATCAAGAGAGGGATGGAAAGAGGAGAGGAGGGAGAGAGAGTGTGTGTGTGTGTGTATGTGTGTGTGAGAGAGTGAGAGGGAGAGAGGGGGATAGAGAGAGTGTGTGAGGGAGAAAGAAAAATAATCTTTTCAAATCTCCTCCCTCTTTTTTTTCCCCCCTCGTTTCTTTGCTTTTCTCTAAAGCTCTGTGGTCTGTGAAACAGTCTTTTCTTCCTCCTCGTCGGGAAAATGGAGACACTTCGTCTCTCTCCTGGCTGTGCAGCTGGGAAGGATTTTTCTTTTCTTTTTTCCTTTTTCGCTCATGGCTTGATTTTTTCCTTTCCCCAGTCCACTCGCCACCACCCTAATCTTGTCTTTTCTTTGAGCTTGTATCTCAGATTTGTACCTTCTGGGGATTTATTTTTCACTCATTTCCTCGTTTTCGGTGTCGCCACTAGATTTGATTTGATTTGTTTGGTTTTTTATTTGCAATTTCCTCCGAATCGCTCCGTGCCTCCTGCTTTTAACCGAGGAATGGAAACGGTGCCGCTTTTTGTGGGTGCGCGAAGTGCTCGGGCGGTAGGTTTGGGCTAATGCGCTTTTTTTTCGCTTTTTCGGGATCAAGTTTTTCGATGTGCCTTCTATTTTATTTATTTGGTTTTTTTCTTTTTCATTTGGGGAGAGAAAATACTTAATTGTAACGCCTTTTAAAACACAATAAAAGCGTCTCTTTCTGGAGTGACCCCTTTGGCTTCGCTGTAGAGTGGATGTGAATCCGATCCTTTGTGCTGCTGGGATTATTTTGCGTAAAAGAAGCAGTATTTTGTAAATAGATTTTTTACTTGCGGCTTAAAACAGTAGTCGGTTGTGAAGGGTTTTTTTTGAAATGGTCACATTTATTGAGTTATGGGCAGTATTCAGTATGTAAATTATAATTTGCTTTTTGGTATTAATTGCAAAATTCAGTTACAGATGATGGCAGAAAACAGGTATAGAGATGTTAAAACCTGGGCAAAATCGAACGACGTATAGAGGGCACGTTTATATTTACTTAGAGCTGTTCCTAATCACTGTGGGGGGAGGCATGAGATGTGGGGGCCTGTGCCTTTCGCCATTCCCTGCTCGCCGCTCCTCTCCTTGCCCGGACTCGGCAGCGCGGGGTGGCCGAAGGACTGCAGGGGAGAGAGGAGAGCGGCTCCGGCGGCGGCCCCGGCCGTGCCCGGGCTCGGTGGGCAGGCAGCCCCGGCTGCGCGGGGGAGCGAGAAGATGGCGCTGCCTGGCTCCCTGCCAGCGTTTGTTGCGCAGTTTCACCCGCTCTCCTCCCCCACGGGCGCCATTTTAAGGTCCTTTCTGCTGTCGCCGCGCCGTGTGGGGCGGTGCCGTCGCGCCCAGCCCGGGCCTTATTTCAATATCTTCTTGTCTGGGAAGTGTTCCTGCCTTGGGCTTTGGGAGCCTCTCCCCGAAATCTTAAAAGCCTTGCTTCCCTCCCGTACCCCACACTTCTTTCCTAGTCCTGGGTCACCGACTTGAGGAGCGGTTAAACAAGCTTGGCTCACACGGGCCCGTGCGCGCAGCTTCAATTCCGTCAACGTCCTTTATAGGCTTGTTTTCCTACCTCTGAAATACGTGTTTCTTGTCATTCAGAGTATAGGAATTAAAAAGGGATTTGAAAGAACGTCTGAACGATGACCAAAAAATAAAGCATGACATTAAAAAAGAAATACGCCTTTAAAAAATGATCCGGCGTAGTGCATAGGGCAAAGTATCCTTCATTGAAGAAGCTTCAGTACCTTTAAAAGTGCTTGCCAAAATAAAAGCATAGGTAATTTTTCGTGGGTAGATTGCTCATTTTGTTTCTGTTCCTGTCTTCATAATTTTTTGGTGGGGGGAGGGACTAGCATATTTTCAAGTTTTTATTGCTCCTTTATGTCTTTAGAGCAAGCTGGCTTTTCCAAATTACTTAATTTGGCAGCTCCACCTTAATATATTTTTAAAGTTTTGTTTTGGTGCTGTTTTTAGGACGAGCACTGCAAATTTTATTTTTTTTTTTTTTTACATTTCCGTATGATCTGCTTGAAGCTCATGAGGCTTGATTTTAATACCAACATCACCTGTACCTGGGAAGAGCAAAATGTGCTGCCAGTCCAACTTGTGCTGTGCCCGCTAAAGAGTGTGGAATGCTTGGGTTTGTTTTTTGACACATCAGAGGAGGGCTTCCCTATTCCCATTGCTCACTCCTGATGGAAGTGGGAGATTTTTTTAAAATTCAGGAATAATCTTAAGGCTGTTTAAATTTTTTGCCTATTGAAGGGTTTTAAACAACATTTCTGTGAAATATGCTAATTGCTTAGAATATACAAAAAGTTGTCTGGATATAAGCTGTCTTTAAGACTTTCCTGTGGACTTGTTAACATTTTAGCTTTGAAGAAAACACTACTTATGAAACTTTAATTGTTTACAAATATTTTGAACGTGGAATATAGTATTTGTTCACATATTTCAGAAATCTTACTTCATTAAAGCCACTGCTTCTTGAAGTGATTATTTTTGTTGACAAGAATCTTGGGATCAAGGTAGTGAATACTTTTCTTTTAATAGTAGTGTATTTTAATACAATAAAATTTTTTTATTATGCTGTAATGTCTGGAAGGCTGTGTGTGTTTTTTTTCCATTAATTTGTGAAGATAATGAAGAAATGGGATAAAAATGACCGCTTTATGTTCTCTCAGGGCCTAGTACTTGCCAAATGACTACATATAATCTGCACCTTTAATGCTACCGGCCTGCTTGCATTAAAGCACAATATATTATCATCTTGGGTTGAGATCTTTGTTGGCTACTACTTAAATATTCCAGACCTGTGGTTTTTAAATGTGCTTTTGTCTGTCTGAGCTCAAAAGTTTGTTGCTGTTGTTGTGAGTAGCACTTTGCATTGGGTATCGCTTGTTTACATTGCTGGAGGAATGCAAAGCTCACCATGTTGATACAGTAGCCTGGTTTTACTTCCACCTTGGTTTACTGACTGGTGTGGTACTGGGGTGTTTAGGTGTGTGTTTGTTTTGTTCATATTTTGAGGGCTTGCTTTGTATGTGATAGCTGTGTCCTTGAGATGAAATGCTCTAGCTAAATGTGTGTACTCAGTTGAGGTCAGTGCTACAGAGATGGTTGTACTGTAGCTAGGTATTTACATCACTTTATGGATGTGTAGACTTCCTGCTCCAGCTCCTTTACATGTCTTTTTCCAATACAGTTTATATATTTAGTTTAATTATACTGAGAGGAAACCCCCAAAGTTGTGCTACTATAAGATGCATTTCCAATTTCCCCCAAGGTCCCTTTCAGTACCCATGAAGTTTGCCAGCAGAGGTGAGCCCATAGTCTAGAGCTGAAGAGCTTTGCAGTCATGTATTATGCCTGGGTGTGCTGCCTGCTGTCTCTCCAGTTTTGCTGGAGTATTTGCACATGGTTTCCAGAGAAGTTGTATCTGCGTAACTGCAGTTGGTTTTACAGTGAGGCTCTAATGGTCAATGATCGTGCCTCTTCATGCTGCATTAGGCTTGTGGTAAATCTAATGACTGGTGCTTTTTAGGGTAGGATGTAGCAGCAAGCGTGAAAGTGTGTCATTCCTGTCTAAGTACTAGCTACAGAGCAGTCATAAGAGCCTCTTTGATAATGTAGTCACTGTTCAGAGAGCTGGCAGAATTCCTTACAGTGGTTCTGCTGGAATAAGCTGCATCTGTACTTGAAAGGTTTTTTATTGTCATATACCCAGTCCAGCATAGACATGGGGATTACCTACAAAAATGGGTGTGTTTTTCTTTTTTATTGCAGAGGAAGAGCAGTGACAATAATAAACTGTTCTAACATTCATTGTAACCTGCCCACTGTTTCAGTTTGACAGTCAGAGTGAGCAATTTTGGGAAGGCCTTTGTTACACCAACATAAACGTATAAGAACCAACCTGAACTGAGCTTTTTTTCCAGTCATCACATACTTAAATGAATGTGTATCTTTATTTTCAAATGTTAATTTGCTCCTGCTTTCGTTGTTGGAAAAAAACCCAATTACTCAGTTGGTGCTGCTTTTGCTTTATTTGAGAATTGTAGAGGTTTTAGACGTAATAAAAATTGCCATCATTAACTACCACAGAGAGATTATCAAGTATTTTTTATTCCTTTTCTTGCGCTAGTTTCAAAATGTTCTAGAGTTAAGGGACTTAACTTTCCTTACCAAAGGAAATAGAAAGCGGGCAAAATCATTGCAAGAACATAACATTCTTAACACCCCTAACAACCTTTCTCTCATTGAAGTTATTGAGAGTGGGTGGTGAAGTGAAGAGAGGGGAAGGTCTGGAGAGAAGGATTTGACTTAATTGCAAGACATTGTTTAATTATTTTTGTAAAGTCTGATCTTATGCCTCGTCTCAGGTGGAATTTGCAGTAGTTTTACTGTGGACTTGATCCAAGCATGGAATTTCAAGATTTAGTGTTGGAGCTTGAATTTATTGAGGTGAAATTATCAGAAATTATCTTGGCCCCACTGAAATAAGTGGCAGAATCTCCATTGGCATTCAGCAAGGCATTGGCTTCAAGAAGGACAGCATGAAGGATTTTCAGCTTGGATTTGGGGTGTTGATATGGGCTGCACTGCTGAAGTAATTACACATCTGTCAATTCATCCTATTCAATTTTCTGTAGATTTCCCAAACATAATAACTGAAAGGAGTGTAAGTAGCTGTTCAGCTAATTATTGGCTGTTGTTAGCAGATGCTAACTCATATGAACCATGCTTGTGGCAAGGTTTGGTATTCAACTAGTATGGACTAGAGTAACAATGAAAAGGGCACTGGTTTGTTGGTATTAATTGGGCATTTTTTTTTTTATAAATCAACTGAGAAATGATCCGTTCATAAAGAAGTTACATTCTGGGACCACAGGATATTTTTTCAGAATCTTTGAAAACTGTATGCATGGAATGAGAAGTATGACACTTGAATATTCTTGAGTAGAAATGAGGTCAAAACATCTGAGGGACTGACTCAACACCCCTTGAATTATTGTTTTGCACAAATAATGCATGCTAACAGTCTGCACTATAATGTACAGTAGTTTGTAGAAATGCTTAACAGCATCTATTATCTTTTGGGCAGGTGAATGTTTCCTTCCTACACAGCTGTTGAGATCATGCCTCCTTTGCCTCTCTTGGGTTGAACATGAGACCTTTCAGAAGCTCTATGAATATTGAAATTCCTGAGGAATTCTTTATGTGGTGGAGAAACTTGGAAGGCAGAACCCAAAATAGGCCGAAGCATAGTGATGAGGATAGTCACTGCTGGGGGAAAAGGTCTGAGCCCAGCCTTTAGCTTGGGAAATCCCATGGGATAGGGAAAGCATCCTGACCTTCAGGCTGAGGTTACTCTGTGTTTTCTTTGTGTGGTATAAAAGTCTGTTTCCCGATAAAAATTTTGTCAAGTTTTTGGTTTGCCAAGATTGCCAAGAGCAGCTCTGGATGCAGTAGGAAAAAGATGGTACTGAATAAATTAGAAATTCTGTGCTGAATGTGTGTGTTTGAGGGAAATCAGATTGTAGAAAGCCTCACTGGGGGTTTACACGTATACTTGACTGTAGCTGGATTAGTCTTCACTACCATACGTACTGCTAGTTGAACTGCACTTTTCCCTTTTTTTTCTTAACATATTAAACACTGTAGTTTTTGGAAACTTGATAAGTTACCACATTTGGCAAACTCAAATCGGTATTTTTTTAATGGCATATTAAAGGGAAATGTAGGAGTTGGATAAGCAGCCTATTGTAGGTTGTCTGTTTTAGTGTGTGGTTTTTATTTGCCCTTCTGTGTGTGGAGCTGATATTTCACAATTGTGTAAGGATCCTGCCTGTCCTTGTTGGTGTTCATCTGCCAGATCTTAAAAACTATGAAGAGGCATAATGTTGTGCCTAGCAGTTCCTGAGAGGATGCACTTTTTTCTTGTTGCTGGTTTTTTGATTCCTGAATAGTTTCTATTTTTTAGAGTAGTTTTTCCTAGAAAGGTTTTTTTATAATTCTTTTGAAAATAACCATTTTTTTTCTCATTCTCTGTCGCATACAGATGTCTTTGAAATATTGATTAAATTCAGTTCTACAGATTTAGATTCTTGGAATGAAAACTTATTTTTGTATGTTTAGAAAGTTAATGCTTGTATAATGCACTGCATTACAAGATTAGAATCCCAGAATTCTTACTATAACTCTTTTTTAGAGCACAGTTCCTGGTAGATTTTGCAACAGCGTAGTAGTTGCTTTTTTTATTGCTCTGGAAAAGAAAATATTCATAAGAAGTAATTTCATATTGTAGACAACAAGTACAGCATAGTTAGTTTATAAGTGAGTACTTAAGTCCTTGTGTTTTACAAAGTGCATTTTAAAATTAATTTTGTTTCCTTACTCTGTTGTCCTGGAATGACAATTTTTGGATAATTGTGACTTTGGAGTGAGGTTTTAGTTTGCAATGAATTTTTCAATATTTACCTCTTTTCCCGTGTGTACTGTGCCGTTATGATGCAGAATATAATTTTTTTTTCAGTAATGAGAGGGGGAAATAGAAATACCTCATAATACCAATTTTTGTATTCCATCCATGTAAAAATTAATTTCTTGAAAACAGGAGGCTTGACATGGTGAGCAGCTCTTAAGTTAATTATATGATACAGTCTTGGTTACTTACAAGAATCTGAAATTCACTTTGCAAGGCACTAGATTGCTCAAAAGTAGTATTGACTTGAAATTTAAGAATAAACTGTATGGTATTTGAGTTTATACTCCTTTCTTAAAATTCTGTGTTGCAGAGAATGCAAGTGAGGTCTGGTTGTTCCTGTGTAGGAGTTTCCTTCACTGAATCCAAGGCTGCCTGTTGGATAGGAACCTGAGAAAGAGCTGACAGGGTAAGGCAGGCAACCTGAAATGCACACTGCTGAGATTATACATTACCCAATGGATGTTGAAACAGCTTGGCTTTCTTCCCCCAGCTCAGAAGCACACTGAGCAAAATATTAGTTCTGTGGAAATTAACGAGAGAAATTCGTGCAAATTTGTGTGAGGGAAGGGCTTCAGTTCTGGGCATTTGACCTCTGCAGTCAGTATGGAGTCACTTAATGCAGCTGCAATCCTTTTATATAATTTAGCAAGGGATGGATTGGGTTAATAGAGTTATCTTACATCTGTGCTCAGAAAGGTTGTGAGATATGAAAATGCCACCAATTTGGCGTAGCAAACTCACTTCACAGCACTACCATTCTTTGCAGTGACTGTTACAGTAACTGATTCATTCTGGTTTTGTTGTTGTAGTGATTGTTGTTCCAGTAGCAATGTGTTTCTTCAGATATTCCATAGTGAAGTTACTCTTACCGTTGGGATCATAGATTAAAATTCTGAATGGAGAATGATAGAGCAACAGAACAATTTAGAAGATTTGATAGGACAGGTTCATTATAAAGCATGAGAGAGATCTTGTCAGAATTCCTGCTGACAGGATGTGTACAAAGTCGTACTGAAGTGAGAATTAGTGGGTGTATGTCATAACTCCAACAGTAATTGCTTCAGGTGCTGTGTATGTTACTGTGTGCAAGTTTGATTATCTCCCATTATAAAGGTTAAGCTACAGCAGTCGTTACCTTCCTCTAAAGCATTGATTTCCAAAGGTCAGTGTTCACTCTCAGGATTTATTCTGCCAGTCAGGGATTGATCCCATATATTTGCACAAAACTTTTAAGTCTAGATTCTTCCAACAGTTTTGCAGATAAATTTATTTATGTGTGACTTACCAAGTTTTGATGTTGATTATATCACACTCTTTGGAAATCACTGTTCTAAACGTTGCTCTTCTAAGGTATCCATTAGCTTGTGCTTTCTAGAGAAAGTGAAAATAGTGTTTTATTGCTTTGTATCTGAAACTATCTATTAAAGATGTATGAAATAAGTGACTTTGAGAAAGGAAAATAATTCTTTTGCTATATTCTTTTGAATGTAACTTGAGTAAATTTAAAACCCTGTGTTTACATCTTTTAGAATATGGATAGTATATGAAGCATGTGTGAATAGTTGGATTGCTTCTGGGCAAATCTGGTTTTAATGACACTACAGGTTGTAGGCCCTACATGTGTTGCATGATACTGTGGAATGTGTAGCATGTTGGTTAAAAATTTAGGCTAGTAAGGACCACTGGGTTACCTGGTCTGGCTCCCTGCTGTAAGCAGAACAAGCTTGACAGTATGAACAGGTTGGTCAGGGCCCTTTGAGTTCTGAAAATTTCCAAAGTGGATGATTCCACCTTCTTGCTTGAGCAGTCCTGTTTGTGATTTTTTTTTCTTGCATCCAGCTGAGGGTTATATGTGTTACATGTTTTGGCTCTTGCTTTGTGTCTTGCTGTATGCTGATAAGAAGAGACCTGCCTGGCTCATTTTAGTACTCTTTTTAGCAGGCTGCAGGTAGCACCTGGGTTTGCCTTCTGTTGCCCAGGCTGAAGAAAGGCAGCACCTTCACGTGACCACAGGATTTTACTTGTACTGTGTTGGACTCCTTCGTGTCCCTTTGTGTTTCTTTTAAGAGCTGTGTCTATGTGTAAAAGCCCAACAGATTTCAGCTGGGAGCTCATGAGGAAGGGAATAATCACTCCATGGGACTGCTGCCTGCGCTGTGCTAATGTGAGGGTGGTGGTTGGGTTCACATGTGTGCTGCAGCCCCACACGTGGTTTAAGCTGACTGAAGCACTGCTGCCATCCCCTGTGTTTAGCTACCCATCTACCTCATTCCCTCTCTTGTGCCGGCTCTAGCACTGCTGTGGCCCTTTGGCATACCAGAGCCAATGAAGAAGCTCATTCTAAGTTGAAACAGATCAATGTGTTTTATCCGATAAGTTTTTTGTTCCAGATGTCTCTTCAAAGCCTTGAGCTGATGCGGGGAAAGTGGACAAGAGGGGAGGGCAGGGCTGCTCTATTCATCTTCTATTGCTCTTTGCTCTGTAGTAGGTCAGAGTGTTGAAATGAAGGCAGAGGCTTAAAGGCCAAGTAATAAGAGTCTCCCAGAGGATTGGCTTGCATGGCTGGGATTTCCTTGTCAGTTTTATTACTTTCAACTTCTCTTATAATCTGTTTGGGAGCATGTGATAAAGGGCACTCTGATTATTTCCCAGAAGGGATAGGCAGGGCTTCTTGCGTAAGTACATGTGATACAAGTTGAAGTATGTGCTGTATTTACCAGTGTGGTAGCAGAGATATGAAACAGAATGGTAGGGGCTTTGCTAATAAACTACAGGGAATATCTGTGCTGGGTTGTGACTAATTAGTGAGGATTGCCCTTTGTAAATTATTTGGATGTATTTGGGCTGAATTTGGCCTACTTACAAGCAGATTTTTTGAGTTTTTTTTTTTTTTTAAGACACTGTAGACTAGTATTGATAATTAGATATTTGCTAGGTTATATTGTTACAGTACTCCAGCAAGTTATGTGACTATTCCCAAAGTGTATTTTCCCAGCTGTCTCTAGTGTGGGCTCTTGGCAGGGCCCTGGATGCATTGATGGGTCACAATGGCCCAGCCAGGCCTCACTTAGAGCTTCCACTGACTGAAGTCTCCAAAGATCCAAAATATAGAAGTGAGTCAATGTTTAAAGGTCGTGGCCAATGGTCTCCAAATATTTTTGATTGCACACCCCTATTGGTAAGATTTTTGAGTGTGTGCCCCCAATATATGTATATTAATTTGCATACACAGGTATATGTGTGTATATTAAAATTTCATATACTAGTGAAGTTTTAATGTTTTCTTCTTGCATGCCCCACTGGATTTTCTTACACACACCCTGTTTTGAAGGCCACTGGTCTTGACTTCATAACTCTTTAACTCCACTCATTGTGGCAGGTTTTATTTTCAAACTCTCATGGCTTAATATGGTTTATAGCCATTTCATTCATCACTCATTGCTTTGACCCACTGTATGTTAGAAAACAGGAGATAGAAAACAAGAGAGGATAGTTGGCAAGAAAAGTGACAAACTTTTCTATCACTTCTGCTGTAGAAAAGGCTTTAGGAAAATTCCTCAGGACAGGCTTGCTTTTGTTAACACACTTTAAGGTGATCATCTGTGTCAAGGTCACATGTTGCTCAAATTCCTCTTTTCAAAGTAGACTGACTGCTTTTGGGTCAATTTGCTTTTGGGTGTGCAAGTACTCTGATTGTTTGCTGCTGCCTCTGTTGCTCTCCTGAAATTAACAGGTCACTAATCTTTTGGTAATCCTTGTTGAAAATAGGCATTAGTTAAAAAGATTTAAACCTGAAGTGTTCTGGTTTTGGCTGGGATAGAGTTGATTTTCTTCCTAGTGGCTGGAGCAGTGCTGTGTTTTGTCAGTAGGATGAGAGTTAACTCCTACAACTCAAAACACTGATGTTTTAGAAGTAGAACTTAGTGGACATCTTAGAGGGATGGTCTATAGATTATGGGCCTTTATGTCTGCGTATATGTCAAAAGACAGGAAAGGTGGTTGTGATTATGTGGGATGTGTTGGAAAGTGTGGGACCTGGGCATGATGAGGTTGGTATAGACTGAAGGGTGAATATTGTCCTGGTTTTGACTTGGGTAGAGTTAATTTTCTTTCTAATAGCTGTGTTTTGGATTTAGAATGAGAATAATGTTAACAGGCTGATGTTTTAGTTGTTGCTGAGCAGTGTTTGCACCAAGTCAAGGACTTTTCAGCTTCTCGGGGCACCACTGGTGAGGAGGCTGGAGGTGTGAAAGAAGCTGGGAGGGGAAGCAGCCAGCAGATCAGACCCCAACTGACCAAAGGGATGTCCCATACCATATGGCATCATGTGGAACAATAGAACTTCATTATCTGTGGTAAACCTGTAGGCGTTTACCGTATGTTGGGTAGATTTTTCTTGTATCACATTTAGCTAGTAAAGCCAACTGTATGTTCAGTAATGGATATGATAGTGAAGACTATGTATTACCATTAGGATTTTCTCACACCAGTATTCTCATGGATTTTATTTTCCCTCTGATCATTCTATACAAGTTTTGAAGAATTCAGTGAACTAAACAAATTTATCTTAATTTGTGCCAGTTGTTTTAATACCTCCAGGAGTTTTAATTGAAGAAAATTGTGGTGTCACTTTAGCTAATAGTGAGCCCTTGCTATCATAAAATCATGGAGAATATTTGTTTATGTAGAGCAAAGACATTTTATGGTGTTTAAGTAATGCTGTCAGTATTGTCATAGACACCTGGGTTGGGATATTCAAAAGCAGGTTTACAGTGTGAAAGCAAAGACGGTTTCGACTTTGTATAAATTTTTGCATTTGGTTAGCTAGGAACCTTTGGGACCTTGTTCTTGAGACATGGGTATGCTTTCAGCAGTTAGAGGAAATAATAGCTTTCTGTAAGTAGTACTATCAGTACAGTTAAAGCAGAATGTTAATTGCTTATTAATTTGTTCTTAGTAATATGCATTTACATTTAAATTTCATGACATCATACTACGTCATGCCATTTGCTTAGCGTTGAATTGCAGTATCAGTGCTCAAGCTAGTGGCTCTATGCAAGAGTAGGCAGCTGGAACACTGAAGCGTGGGAGAAATTGCTTTTCTTAAGAGGCATAATCACCTCATGAATGCTGATTTTTTTCAGTATCAGCTAGAGGTAATTCTCTGTAGCTGTGCTTTGTTTTTCTGTCTTTCCTGTGAGGTGATACTGAATGGTCCTCACACTGACATGTGCTCCATTTCTGCTTCACCCTCACTGTAAACTAAAGCACAGAGACAGAAAAAATCCGAATGAGGCTCTGCAGTATAGAGGACACGGTACCCTCTGCTAGTCTACAGTAAAAGTTATTTTCAGAACCAATGGAGTATAGAAAAAATTCAGGAAAGAGGTTACAGAATCACAGGACAGCCAAGGTGGGAATGAATATCTGGAAATCATGTTATCCCCTATCCTGCTCAGAGCAGACTCAATCAGAGCAGGTTGCTCAGAGTCAGAGCAGGCAGGTCAAGGCTGTGGTCCAGCTGTGTCCTGTGTATCTCCAAGAATGGAGACTACATAACTTTGCTGAAACACTTGTGCCAGTATTTGGCTACCCTCAGAGTTTTAAAAAAGGAAAGTGTTTTCTTTTGTCTACACAGAATTTTTGGTTTATTGTGTTTTGATTGTGCCCCTTGCCTCTTGTTCATTCTCTGGGTACCAGGAAATGTTTGGCTTAATATTCTTAACACTCTCCCACCAGGTATTTATACAAAAGATAGATGGTTTTCTGTTCCTCAGGCAGAACAGTCCTGATGCTCTCAGTCTCTTGTATAGTAGGTGCTTCAGACCCTTCACTGTTTTAATCATTATGGGGATCAGGATGAGGAATGATTCATGTGGATCTCTGGTCAGGGAGAGTAAATTTCTATTTGGCAAGCAATAAGAGAGAGAGCAGCCATAACTGTGTTAAAACATTTGAATAAGTATGATGGCACAATTTTTAAGGGAAGTTGAGAAAAAACAAGCATGGAATGCAATGATCAACTTGGTGTGAGTAGAAAATATTGTAAAGATGAAATTAGGTAATTTAAAGGAAGCTAGGAATCAATTATCAACATCAGTTGATAATTGAACTGGTTGATTAGATGGGATGGTCCTGACAGTTACTGACAAGGACAAGCAGGGATGATATTCTGAGGTGAATAGGAGACCCCAGAATGTGCAAACAAAAGCTTTGAAGGAACAGCAGTTGGAGGGGAAAAGTGAGTGTGAGAGTTTTTAGTGTAGCAGTCCTTGATGGAGTAGGTAGTGTGTGAGGAGTTACTTGTGACACTGTGGGGCTAAAAATGCTGTATTGGATACTTGCCCTCCGGTTGGGCAGTGCACATAAATTTCCTCCTTACCCATTGTTAAAAGGACTGTCAGAACTCTGTACTGTTAAACACACGTTTAAGTACACTCCTGAATATTGCTGAGGAGAAACTGGAAGTGGCCGCGTTGTAATTTAGTTATTGCTAAAAAAAGGCTTATTTGAAAACAGTGTTTATTTTAATGCTTAGTCATGTCTTGACTACAGTTTTGATTCTAGACTGTAGCAGCATCCTCATGATACTGACCTAAGTTTATTTACCATTTTGGCTGCTCGATGTTACTGCCACTGTTTGTAACAGTCTTTGTTGGCTCTGTAGTGTTTGGTTATTCCCCCACTGGAATTAGCTGGGAATAAATTCCTATAGAAGCATTTTAACCTGAGTCTTAGATTGCATTAAGCGTTGATATTTTTACTACTTTGTCATAAAAGTTCTTTTAAATCAATTTGGTTAGTCATTTGTCTTTCTCTGATTTAAAATTCTAAAAACCTTCTGGATGGTAAACCATTGCATCTTGCAATTTGTAAATCTTTACATGTGACTGAATTTGATTTGGAGATACATATCAAATATGCATCCTTTTCTTCTTTATTCTAGTTGTCATGGATGATGATGATGATGAATCCTGTCTCCTTGATCTTATTGGGTAAGTTTTCCATAAGAATTATTTCAGAAAAGTTGGGAATAATAATTTTGCAAATCATCATCTAGAAGGTGATTGTCTTATCTCTAAAGATGAGGTGACTTGCAGTGAAATGAGCAGACATGCTTCATGTCTTCCACGTGGAGATGTGTGGATTGCAAAGCCTTCAGTCCTGATGGGTGCTAGTTGACAGTCCACTGACATTTTCCTCAGGAGAGGCTAAGGAATGTGTGTTCATGGAGAATGGATTCTCTTCTTAGGTAGTGATAATACCAGATCAGTGTTGATGCATGTTACTAGGGATGTTACCACAGACTTCACTGCAAGTAGCTTTTTTAAAATCAAAACCCCAAAATTCTCAATTTTTTTGAGTACTGGAACTGGATAATTTATTAATACTGTACTTGTATTTTAAGTGACAAGTAAAACTTTTTTCTTCATCATAAATACTTAAAGATTTAATTTCTGCTAATAATACACATTTGAATCTAAGTCTTAGGAAAAAAGAATAGCTCTCTGTACTGTTGTATAGTCACAGTAAATGAGAATTTACCAGCATTTTGGTCAAAAATACTTGATTTTAATAAAATTGGGTATTTGGAATGATCATGTGGGTTGTTGGGGCTTTTTTTTTTTTTTTTTTTTTTTTTGCACCCCCCCTCCTTATTTTCATAACAGATTTATATGGAGTTTTATAATTCTATATGGCAAAAATAATTAGGATAGCTGAAGCACGAGGAAGTTCTGTGTGGATTGTGTATATGACAAGTTGCCTTCCTTTGGCTACCATTTGTGTTAGTATTCAAGAACAGATAATATGCTATAAATGCATGTAAAACACAAGAAGAGAACTGAGCTTTCATGCCCGGTACTTTGTTCAAACTCTTCTAAAAAATAGACTAATATCAGTCTCATAGCAGCTGCTAAAAGATCATTCCTATTTCATACAAGAGTTTTTTAGTGTCTTAAGTATATGAAATAAATAGGCTTTTTACCTTTCTCACACACCTGAAAACTTCTAGTGAAATCAGTAAGAGCTTTAACTTCAGAAAGACCAAAACAGCACCCCCACTGACTGCTGTAGTTTGAGGGTTGCTCTGGATGCTGTAGCAAAAGAAGTGCCAGTAAAGGTTCAGTTATATTCTATGAAGTATATGTTGTGCAAGGTTACTGATTGTGGCCATATGAAAACAGTTCCTTCTTGGAACATAAAGATGATTGTGGGATAATTAAGTGTTCTGTTATGAGCATGAAGCATGAGGATCCTGCTACAAGACCACAGGTGGTCCAGAAAATGAAGTACTTTCTAACATGTCTTTTGTAAGCTCATGAACACAGTTTGTTTTTTTAAAAGAAAAGAGGAGGTGTGCTTATCTTTTTAGAAGAGTAGTTGTGACCCTGAAAGATCTATGACTTTATGCCTCTTTATTTTCTAAGACCATCAAGGAAGAAGGAGACATTTTTAATTACTGCTTTTTTACATTATAGTCTCCTGTTTCTAAAAAATGTTTTATTATTAGTTGTTAATAAACATGTTTTAAAAATCAAAGAAATCCATGTCAGTTTACTCTTTATGCTAAGGAAAATGCTGTATAATTTTTGCATTAGAATAATCCCCTGTAACACAGCCTTTTATTCTTTTTTCTTCGTCTATATGTACATCTAAGTTAATGTATTTGTTTGAATTTCTGACACTCTGTCAGACTGCTGCATTTTTAATATGAGTTTTATTTAGTGCTAATGCTAAGTTAATTAAATACACTGAAATTCATAATATTTAGTCAGTTATTTCTATGGTTGGTTTCACTTGGAAAAGGTTCCACTTTTTGTTCATGAGGGGACTGTTACTCTGGCAGTCATAAATTTTTATTAGCTTATGTTAAAGGTGACAGAAAACCTGTCAAAGAATCAGGTTTGTAAATACCCTATTATTAGATGCTAGCTAAACTGGGCATTGCAGTTTAGCTGTAGAAGAGGTGATACCTGTTTCAGTTCTCACATTATCTGGTGGTAGTGTATTCCTTACGTTTTGTATTGTGTGCTGTCATAAAATAACATGTTTTTGAAGAGAGTATGAGTATCACCCTCATAAAGGGAAACACAGTAGAGTGCAACTAAAATTTTGTGATCAAGGTAGTTTATTTGCTTGAAGTGCCTTGTTACAATGGCAGCAGATATGATCAGCATCTGGAAATTGTGCTGATACAGAAACACAGATCCCCAGATGGTACAAACTTTCAGCTTTGCATTGGATTCAGTGAAAGATGTAGTTTTACTAGAAACCTGATTTATATGAATACAGTATGTGGCTTAGTTAAATTAGCCTCATTGGTAAAAAGGACTTCCAAAAAGTGTTAACTTCTTTATTTTTTTTCCACCTTTCAGGGACCCACAAGCGCTGAATTATTTTCTACATGGACCTAGTAGTAAATCTGTAAGTGGCATTGTTGTATTTTAGACATAGATAAGCTTAATTGAGTGTATTAGTTCTGAACATGATTTTTGTCTTTTACCAGAGCAATGAAGACTTGACTAATGCAGAATATTCTGTAGCCAACTCAAATTCAATTTTCGCCAACTCCAACGTAAGTTGTCAGGAGATAAATTTCATTAGTATTGAGATTGCATGTTTCTGTATGGCTTTACTTGGCTTTTATAAAATCAAATGAAATAGATGTGGACTTCAGCTTTTTCATGTGAAAACTCTGAATAGTAACATAGAACCTATCTTGTGCTGCTAGTATTTTGAGTATTTCAGTGGGGAATTAATTGAAAAATACTGCACTATTGGGAAGTGTTTTGTAAATATGTAAAGCAGCTTGCTGAGCAGTGAAAATGCTCTCTGGTGTAAAAGCTGTCACCAGTAAACTGCACTCACGGCTTTAGTGATTGTAGGAGTAGTTGTGTTCAAAGATAGACCTTGAAAGTTAGTAATTCATATATTTTCATATAGTTTCTTGTGTATGTTAGAATGCCTTTTTGTTTCTTACTTTATGTAGGCTCTGAGCTGGGAGATTTTTAAAATTGAGTGGGATTTTTTTCTCTTTTTGTATTTTTTTCTTTGCACTCAGGAGATCATTTGGGATGTGTCCTTCGTGTAACTTCAGTATTAGGGAAGTCGCTTTAAATTCATTGGGTGTTGCAAGAAGTCTTCAGTGTTCCTTCTTGCCAGGAGTGTATTGCAGCCCTGGACTGTTTTACACAATGAGGTTGTAGATTGATTTATCACCAGTCCTTGGTGATAAACTCAAGGCTGATCTGCTCTAGTGTGGGTGGTAGTCATGCTTTGAGTAGAATATTGGACTGGATGGCTTAAGATACCCCTTCGGACCCACGTTTCTTTGGTTTCATTGGTGTGTTTTGTAAAACAACTGAATTTTTAATCCCACAATTAAGTTATTTGAATACATAAGATAGGATTTTCTTGGTAATTCCTCTTTCTATTGTACTGTTACCTTGACTCTTGTCTGTTTGTCCCATATTCATAAGAGGTACATGGATACACTTATAGTTGTGTAGGGACCTTAAATAATTGACGTGAACAAATTCTGAAAAGTATTAATCTGTGTGTGGAGAACAAGTGACTTTACTGTAGGCACAGTAGTGTAATAGGAAGTGTTTGTCCTGTCCTTCCCCTTTCAGGATTATTATTAAATATTGTAGAAGAAACAGACAATCTGGTTGAGATAATGGTGAAGGAGTAGGTTGCCAAGAGTAATGGGATACCCAGTTTTCAGCTGGTGGGGAACAGTGATTTCAACTTGGTACCAGGCTAGCTGTTAGTAGACAGCAGCTTCCTGTATGCAGCACTGGCAGGGGTGGGGTTTGAGGACTTCTCCTAAGAAAAACCAGGTTTGGGGGAAAAAGGATGACATATGACATACATATGTCATAGCCTAGGCTTTCTAGTTGTTCTTTGTAGACATCCTTCTGACGAGTATGCCTTGGTAGGTAGGAGTCAGGTGTTTCTGATGTATTTTCAGAAAGTGACTTTTTTTGAGTAATTTTGAGGGGCAGTGGGAGATTCTGGACAAGGTGGATTTGTTGCCTAGGGAGTAGCAGTTGGAAGAAATAAAAATATTTGATGAAAGCCAAGAGCTTTCTGGTGTATGAGATTGGAGGTAGGTAATCTAGAAGGCAGGTGATCAGAGGAGCATGGATTCCTAGTATATGTTCCTAGGATGACATACTACAATTTAATTCTCAGCATGCCGTGTCCTTATCCTTTATATCTTCATAAAGAAAACCAATGTCATCTTCCCTTCCCTCCTCCCTCCTGTGAGACCCCTGTGCTGACATAAGTGAAGAATGATATGATTACAAATACAGATTGTTACAGTTCATTGGGAAGGAACAAAGTGTTACCATGAACAGATGGTTTCACAGTCCCTGCTTATAAAAAATGAGATACCTGAAAAGTTACATGCTTCTGAAGCTTTTGTCATTCAAGTTTTTGCAGATACTGAAAGTTCTGTCCTTATATATTTTCAGAATTGCTACCATGAATTAGGATTAACTGTCTTGCTGCCTGTTTCATGCCTTTTAGGGGCAGAGTTGACAAATTCAGTGTTCAGGGTTCAGTGTTTCAGTTGGTAAGCATGCTCAGCCAATACCTAACACAAGATGAAGTTCCTGCTGACTTAAGGAAAAGAAAGCACTCTTCACTCTTCCCACTCTCTTACACTGCCTTCCTTGCCTCATCCCAGCCTTTCTTGAGTTGATTGAGTCTGTAGCTGATTACAGGTTGGTTTCTTGTGGCAGTTGTCATGAAAGGCTTCCCTATCCATGTCACCTGGCTTGTAGTGGGTGGCTGCTTTCATTCTCCTGTTACAGTATAATAGGGCAGCATAAGAGGGTAGAATATATATGGAGCCTGTGAGATTAAGACTCTTCTTGTTGGTCAGCAGGTTCATGAAGCTGCAGAGGCTTTGATTTCTTCTTGAAATTAGAATGGTATTCTGCATGGCTCTTCTGAATCTAGATACTAGTGATTCAGATGCTAACTTGGAAAGTTCAAGTTTTTGCATATAAAATTGTTTTCTTAATGTTAGAGTAGTTCTGGGAGCAGGGAATGAAGCTTGCGATTCTCTATTTCAGTGGGAGAGTTTTAAGCTATTGGTCTTGATTGCATGTAATACTACTTATTAGTGTTATTATTGGTAGTAGTAATAGTTGTATTGTTTGTATTAACTAGAATAGCGTTAGTGGAACTGTTTAAATTACACAGTTGTAGAAGATTTCAGTTTGGTCATTTCCTTGGAGACAACTTAGAGATGCAATAGGGAATTCTCCTCAGAACCTGACAGTTAAGAGTCCTAATTACGGCCTAATTAGTGATTCCTTTTTACTCTGCCCAATGGTTGCTAGGTACAACTGAGAACCTGATTTGTAGCTTTAGTTGTCCCTAAGATTCAGACACTAAGATATTTAAGTGGTGGTTTGATTCCTCTATTAATAACATAAATGTTAAAAGCTTGCTGTAGTTTAATAGTTGTAATTTGAAAATATTTTATCTACTCTTAAGAAAAATCTTCTAATATTTTAAAATATGACTGAAGTTTCAGAAAGTACACAGAGTTTTTCAGAAACAGATTGGGGTAAAATTCTGAATAAATATGCTTGGGAAACTGAAGTTAGGGTGGAGACATCAGTGCATGTGATAATTATGGCTTGCAGCATCTTCACACTGTTTACTTGAGGTGAAAAGAAGCGTCTATGACCTTCAAGGAGTGAAGGCTCAGAGTATGAATGTGACTGATAAGTGCACACCCACAGTTTCCATTTATCCTGACCTAAAAAAAAAACCTGGTTGTTGCTTCTGAATAATTGTGAGCATGCAATTTAGAAAGGTGTACTTTGCCTGACTTAAAACTATTGCAAGTATTATTAGTATGCATTTAAATTTCTCATTCTGTCTGCAGAAACCTACTGCTTGTGTTGTTTCTGGACAGAACTTTGTTTTAGGAAAATCTTGACAGTAGGCCAGAGTAAATAGGTTTTGATTTTCCTTATCACGGTGTTTATGGATGTAGATTTAAGGATTTTTTTCATTAAAGGTGCCACATAATATTTCTGGTAGTTCAAGTGTTTATAGCTCTCAGTAATCTTTTTATGAGCATAAACCACAGTCTATAACACTTTTTTTTCTTACTCCTCAACTCTTTAGAATTGGTTCTGTATTTTTTTTAAACAAGGAATTAGCATAATGCCTTAACATTATCAAGTGGTCACTAGTTTACACTAAATGATTATAGAAATGCTGGTACGATTTTTGGAGGCAGATCTTGTTTGATAGAAGTCAGTGAAAGGAAAGCTTTCCTTCTGCCTTTTCTTTGCTTCTACTGTTGCTGCTGAAGTCTTGCACCAAACTGAATTAGAGTGGAGGTGTTTTCCCTCCTCATTACTTTCATTCTTTTGTCAGTAGAGAGCTCAGCTCAAGGAAGGGAAAATGGCCCTTAGAGAGCGTTTCATGTCCTCTTGAAACAGTGCAACTGCAGAGCTAAGTGCTGTGTATTGAGAGATTGGAGAAGGGAAAGGAGAGAAGTGTCTCCAGCAGTCTGAGGGTGTGAGCAGGATATCCATGACATGTTTGTGCTGGCTTACTGTATGGAGTCAGCATCACCCCACACATGCTATGGGAAGAGTATAATTCTGTGTCGGAAGTTTGCTTTCATGAAAAAACTGACAAGGAAACAAAGCAGATATTGGAATTTCTGAAAGTGATTTATTTTTTGTTTTGCATTTCAGAACACTGATCCTAAGTCGTCTGTAAAAGGTGTAAGTGGTCAGCTTGGAGAGGGGCCTAGTGATGGACTGCAGCTGTCCAGTAGCCTTCAGTTTCTTGAAGATGAACTTGTGTCTTCTCCTTTACCTGATCTTACTGAGGATCAGCCTTTTGATATTCTTCAGAAGTCCTTGCAGGAGGCCAATATTACTGAACAGACTTTGGCGGAAGAGGCATATTTGGATGCCAGTGTAGGTTCTAGCCAACAGTTTGCACAAGCTCAGCTTCATCCTTCTTCATCAGCATCCTTTACTCAGGCTTCTAATGTTTCTAATTACTCAGGTCAGACGTTGCAACCTATAGGAGTTACTCAAGTGGTACAGCAACCTGTTGGAGCATCTTTTGCAAGCAATACAGTTGGTGTGCAACATGGCTTTATGCAACACGTTGGAATTAGTGTTCCCGGCCAGCATTTGTCTAATAGCAGCCAGATTAGTGGTTCTGGGCAGATACAATTGATTGGTTCATTTAGTAATCAACCTTCCATGATGACCATCAATAACCTCGATGGATCTCAGATAATACTGAAAGGCAATGGTCAGCAAACACCTGCAAACATGAGCAGTGGCCTCTTGGTTCATAGACAAACTCCAAATGGGAACTCGCTGTTCAGTAACTCAAATTCAAGTCCAGTAGCACAACCCGTAACTGTTCCATTTAACAGCACAAATTTTCAGACTTCGTTGCCTGTCCATAATATCATCATTCAAAGGGGTTTGGCACCAAACTCTAACAAAGTTCCTATTAATATCCAACCAAAGCCTATTCAGATGGGTCAGCAGACTGCTTACAATGTGAATAACTTGGGAATACAGCAACATCATGTACAGCAAGGGATTCCATTTGCTTCTGCAAACTCACCTCAAAGTTCAGTAGTTGGTCCTCATATGTCTGTTAATATTGTTAACCAACAACAAAATACAAGAAAATCAGTTACGCCTCAGACAGTTAGCAATGCTGGAGGTAGTATTGTTATCCATTCCCCTATGGGACAGCCTCATGCACCTCAAAACCAGTTTCTCATACCTACTAGTTTGTCTGTTAATTCTAATTCAGTTCATCATGTCCAGACCATAAATGGACAACTTCTTCAGACTCAGCCTTCCCAGCTGGTTCCTGGCCAAGTGTCTGCTGAGCATGTAATGCTCAACAGGAACTCTACAAACATGCTAAGAGCCAACCAGTCGTATTCAGGACAGATGCTGAATAATCAGAACACAGCTGTTCAGCTTGTTTCAGGCCAGACATTCACAGCCCCTGGAAACCAAGTTATAGTAAATCATGGAACTTCCCAAATTGTTGGTGGGCAGGTGCCACTGCAGCAGGCGTCACCAACGGTGTTGCATTTGTCACCCAGCCAAGCTAATGTTTCTCAAGGCAGATCAAGTTTTACCACCATGTCACCTGGGCAGTCCACAGTCTCAAATATGTCAGCTTCTAATCGATTTGCTGCTGCGAGTTCTTCTGGTTCAGTACACCCCAGCTTGGGAGCATCAGTTCAGTCTGTCGCATCGGGAGGGAACTTTACAGGAGATCAGCTGGTCCAGAACAGAGCTCAAGTTGCCGTCAGTGCATCGCATCGTCTTCCAGCATCCTCCTCCAAGTCTGTCAGCACCTTTAATCACACGTCTGTGGGAGTAACACAACAACAGTTTGCCTTTGGTCAGGTATGAAAGCTGCTTGAGAATGTAGCCAAAGAAAGGCTTCTAAGCTGTGCTAAAATCTGGTCAATACACAGAATATTAATTTTGCTGGTTTGTATTATTACAGATACTGTGGAACTGCTGAAAATTACTGTAACCCAGGGTCATCCTTTCACTTGGTGTTTTCTATATCTGTCACTGACTGAAAAGCTGTCACTTTGATTAATTTCAAAGATTTTGTTGGTGATTTATAGTATTACTTTCAGAAGTGCTTAGCATCAGTCTATTTCTGCTCCTTTTTAAAAGAATGGGCATTGTAAGTTTATATAATTGCGAGCTCTCCTGCAAACCTTACCATAGGCTAGGTGTAAAGGCTCAGGTTTGTTCTTAGCACTTAAGTCTTTTGACCTCACTAAAACCTGTGCATTAAAGTTTGACTTACTGAAATTAGAGATTAAAAGGTTTCTTGGGCTTCCTTTGATTATTTATCATATTGGTGCTTTTATTATGTGTATCTGCAGCAGTTAGAAGCTTTCAAATTTGATGCAGGGACAAGAAATGTTTCTTAATCCTTAAAAATAAGTACTTTCAAAAGCAGTTTGTAAAAGCATAGCATTTAAAAAAAACCAACAAACCTCTAAGAAGTCAAGCTAGTAGTTAAAAAAAAAGTGAATTCATTTTTAAGGTTTGATGTGGTCTGTTTTGTCTGGTAGATATACTTGTAGTATATATTCAACTCAATTTTTTCTGTTTTCATAAGTGAACTTACAGTCAAAAGTTTAAAAGAAAAAAATTCATAAAGTTCCAGAGTCAACTGCCAATTTTAACTATGTGACTTTTCACACAATTAGCAGCAAACAATTCAATTTCTGTCCTTTTTTAACTTTTTTTTTTTCCATTTTAAAATACTGGTCATTCTCTCTGAATGCATTTTCACTAATTAGATCTTACTTTTTTCTTATTTTACTTAGATTTTTCTCTTTTTTTTGAAAGCCTGATGGATTTTTTTATTAAGTGAACCCAAAATCTGCAGTGAAATAATGTCTTGGAAAATACTGTGTTTTTATAAAATCAGTATGAACATGTTGTAGAAACACATTTGTAGTCTTTGCCAGGACTTCTGGTGCAGGTTGTAACATTTTGTTTGCAGATGGGTAATTTGAGACCTGTCTGACTTTCTCTTCATGTGTCTACATCTTCCTGTTTGCAGGTTATGTGCTGGGTCAGTGAGTTTCAGCAGTTACAAAAGCAGAGTATTTCTTATTGCTGTAGAAAATCATTTTGTTTTTGTGCTGAAATTTCAGAGCTGTAAATGGGAACTTACAGAGAACAAATGCGACTATTTGCCAGAATCTTTTTAGTTTGTTTGTACTTGCATTTTAAACATTGTACTTTGTACTAAACCATGTATCATTTAGTTGCTAAGCAATGCAGGGTTTGTTCCACTGTGGGTATTTTTATTGGGAAAGCAACTTCTTCATCTTGCAGTTTCGGAACTCTGAGAAGCTGCGTTTTTTGAGGGCACTTGTAGTGGGAAATCAGGGGTCTTGTAGAATGCAACTGGTATATATTTGTGCTGTTAGTGTAATTTCTGTTCCTCTCTGATTTACTTCATAAAATTCTTGAACTTGGAGGGATTGAGATGTGAAATTTCACCACTGAGTTTGAAGTTAAAAAAGTAATTAATTAATACATAGAGATAAATTTTAGGTGCCTTTTCCTTGTTTTTTCTTAAAGCTTCCACTAATTATTTCACTGTGATTTTTTAAAAATTTGTTTCTTTATTTTATGTATGTGGCACAGAAAAAGGCTGTGAACCAGACGTCACCAGTTTCTGCATCGAAGACACAGGACAATTTGAGACAGCCTCAGCTAACAAGTCTTCTGAGCAACACACTATCAGGTCAACTAAGGTCTTTTTAACATAATTTTCTTAATTTTCTCCAGCAACAGAGATTTGTTCTTCTTCAGTGTGTCAGACTTACATTGATGCTTCATGCTCATAGTGTTCTAAAGGTTGTTGGAATTTTATTTTTAGAAGAATTCAAGTTAATTTTTTTCGGTATTGAATGTATGCTTTGACTTTTCCCAGCCATGACACATTATTTTCTAGAGTGAAAAGTTAAATCTTAACAGTTAGCAATTATTTCTTCCCCCTGTAAAATCCAACATTGTACCTTATTTCATTTCTATTTTTTTTTGTTGTTTTGTTTTTTGTTTTTTCAGCTTAGGAAAATAGAAATATGTAATTTTCAAAATACAGGCATCTGCTAAAATTCCATGAAACGTCTAGAATTTTGAATGTGGTAGCTGCTTCAGTTACAGAGGGAAGAGAAATAGGTATTACAAGGTTATGTGCAGGCGGTCATCACTCACTTTGTTCTTGAATATGTCACTTTCAGTTAGAATAGTTCATGCATTGTTCATGGCAAAATAGCAGCTTTTCAAGCAGCACTGTGCTACTGAAAGAACAATACCAGTACATTCAAGACAAGCAGAAAAATGGAGTAACCTTCCTGTTCTCTTTGTACATAAGTAGCCTCTTGAATAAGGTGCTATATTTTACCTTGCTTTTTTGTTCCTTGTGTACTGTTATGTATAAGCTGTCCAGGCAATTCAATACAATCTGCACAGTATGCTGGGTGTCTTTGGAGTAAAAAACCTGATAAATTCTTGTTTTGGTGGTAACGTAGCATGACTGGTAAAATGCTGTTTGGATTATGAAGCAAGGCAGCTGGAAGAAGTCTGCCTATCTAAAAAAATCTAGGGGAAAAAATATGCTTGCTATCTTAAGTACTTTCAGGAGCTCTAGAAAAATTTGGGTAGTACACATGAGGGAGGGTTAGTATTGAAAAGCTTGATAAAATTTACTGTATGATTTTAGGTAAATTGTTGGGACACTGAACTTACAATACTTGAATTTCTTCTTATGTTGCAGTACCGTGGTGAGGTGGGATTTATATCTTAGGATTTTTGTGGTTTTCAGGACTAAATATCAATCCTATTTAAATTTGATGAGCTAGTTTCTCCACAGGATAGTTGCACTAATGCTTTTAAGCATAAGATGTATCTTTTCTAAAAACTCAAGTAAAATTATCAGGATAGGTACACAAAATTATTCTTTTCTTGTTTAGGATGACAAAAATCTTTTAAACTTCATTTTATAGGACAAGACTCTGGAGGAAAAATTGTACAACAGTCTCTAGCAACAGCACAGCCACAAGAAAAAGTGATAGGACCATCAGTTCAGCAGAGTATACAGGTAGAGAATACTTCTATTTATGTTTCCCTGTCTGTCCTGGTTTTGGCTGGGATGGAGTTAATTTTCTTCTTAGTAGGTGGTATAGTGCTGTGTTTTGGATTTGGGATGTGAATAATATTGATAATGCACCAGTATTTTAGCTATTGAGCAGTGCTTGCTCTGCAAGTCATGGCCTTTCCAGTGCCCCATGCTGTGCCAGTGGGGTTGTGCAGAGCCTGGACAGCTGGCCCAAACTGGCCAGAGGAATATCCCATACTATGGAACATCACATTCTTTATATAAATGTAGGAATTGCCTGTGAGCTGCTGATCACTGCTTGGGAATGGGGTGGGCATTGGTCAGAGGGTGCTGAGCAATTGTATCCCTTGTTTCTCCTTGGTTTAATTCCCCCTTTTTCTCTTTTTCATTACAACTTTATTATAGCCATCATTACTATATTATTTTATTTTGTTTTTTCTTTTGTTTTTTAAACTGTTCTTTTCAACCCACAAGGTTTACTTTTTTCCTAATTCTCCTCTCCGCTAGGGTGGGAGGAGGTAGTGAGCAAACAAGTAAGGAATAATTGTAGGTTTTTTGTAGATTACATGAACTCCATCAAACTTGTCAAATTCTACCTTGACATAATAAATGTTGATTATTTTGCAAATTGATACACTGAATTGATACACTGAATGCTGCTTTCAGATTCAGTTCAGGAAATGGAGCCTGACTGTACTGTTCCCTAAAGATAATTTTGTATGACACAGCAATTCTTCACTGAGTTGGCCTACTCATTATTTCTTACAAACTCAGCTGTTTTCTAGCTGATTGGGAGAGAATGGTTTGTGAGAAGTAGCAGGAAAGTTCTATCTGGTCTTTGTTTTATTCTTTACTTCAGTCTTCTTTTTTTTACCATCAAAAGTTCTCCCACATAACGCAAGTATATAGGAAAACACTGTCCAGGATGAGTTTTTCTGGAGAGGATCTGACTTCGAATTTTTGCTTGTAAATGTATTTGTGAATGCAGTAGGACAGGAATGTTTCCCATATCTTACTGATGTACAAGTAGAGCAGAAGGTACAGTAGTGCTGAGTTAGGAGGTCAGCCTGATTGTGTAATAGTTGGTCAGGTGTTCATTCTGCTTGGTGGTGACTGTATTTTATGTTCTGAAGTTGGAGGCTTTTTGAGGCAAATAGTATTCCAGTGTGCCTGCCATGAGTCTTTACCCTCTCAGAGAGCCTCAGGTGTCAGGAGAGTGTTGCCAGGAAAAATCTTGATTTCATTAAATGTGAAAGCAGAGGAGAAAATAAGTTAGATCTCTACCTGAAATAGAATTCCTAGAATGACTTTTATCACCCCTCCCCAGCCACTGTGGCTTTTGAGAATTTAAGTGCACATTCTTAGCCTGATTTCTTCACAGATACTCTAATCCATCAATATCAGGCAAGATAACATCTTCTGAAAAATGCAGACAGTTTGTATGAGCAGATTTATTTGTAAAAGTTTTTAGCTGTACCTTTCCCTCTTTGCACCTGTTAAATTTGATCATCTCTTTCTTAGTGAAATGTATATAATGCGCAACAGTGGAGTTTGTCTATGAACAGTTTTTCAGAACTTTGGTTTATGTCACTTCCCTATTTTGTGGATACAGTGTCCTGTGAAAATAGGAGATAGTTGAAAGTGTTGATACTTATGTGGTGGTTACAGTTAGTGATATATCTTACTGACAGAAACAAATCCTGAAACTTAGCCTTTGCAAATGAGGGGATATATTGTAATTTGTCATTTATTTTGAACTTAGGTTGATGGTCATTTAGTTGGACAAAAAAGGCCTGCTGCTAAACAGTTAACTAAAGGAGCTTTGTAAGTAATTTTTTCGTTGTAATTTTGTTGCAGAAACCTTAATTTATACTTTTTGTCAATGTAAGAACTCTGTACAGTATGTTAAATATGTATCATTAATTTTTTTTGTAGTATTCTGCAGCAGTTACAGAAGGATCAGGTACATGCTGTGACACCAGATAAAAGTCGGTTCAGATCATTAAATGATGCCGTTCAGAGACTCCTTTCATACCATGTGTGCCAGGGATCACTGCCAACAGAGGAAGATTTAAGGAAAGGTAATTTTCTTTTTAAAATTTGGCAGTAAGTTTGTAATCAGTGTATTGAGAGAATTCTTAGTGTAAATTACAGCAATAAGAAAAGGAACATTTTAAAATTCGTGCAGGTTGTTGAAGAACAACATTTGAAAGTGTACTTTTTCTTTCTAGTGGACAGTGAATTTGAATCCGTAGCTACACAGCTTCTGAAGAGGACGCAGGCTATGCTGAACAAATACAGATGTTTGCTTATAGAGGATGCAATGGTAAGGTGTAGAACCCAGGTACACTTTGTTTATGGGATGGGATTAAGTTTGCTAGAAACATACTTACAGAACAGGCACATGAACTTCTGTTCTCAGTTTCTGCTTTGCTCTTACACTGAACAGGCTGTGATAGTCAGGAGGGTGATTTCTGTGTATTTCTGTGGTTGATGGAACCTGAAATAGTGCTGTCCATTCAGAGGCCCCCAGCCATATTATAATTATAATATAATTTATATTATTAGAAAACATAATAAAATCATATTGTGTTTTAGGAAATCATTGTCCTTAAAAGCTAGGTCGAACTTCATCAGAAATCTAAGTGCTTTCACAATCCCAAGTATGAGGTAAAATAAAACTGGCAAAGTAACTTTAAGAATGTATTTTAGAAGGATCAGGAAATGCCATTGTGACTTCAGACATGCTAGTTTTCAAGCCTGGAAAAGTTTTGAATTTGCATATAATAGATATTTAGAGACAATAATATATATAAGTGTTAGAATTAATATAGTTTTAAAATTTGCAGTTGCATTGTAAAAAATCCTAGCCATGAAATATTTGCAAGTATTTGCAGTTGCAAAGAGAGGGTGGAGGTTGAGATTTGTTCTTTTAGCATCTGGCATGTTGTGTGGCAAATCCCATTTAGTAATTTTGAAAGGTTTATTTCACAAAGCATTCAGGTTTGAAACTAGTTGCCTGTGTTGTGGCCTAGTGCAGTGAATGTTTCCTGTCATGAACAGATCCAGCTGGCTTGGAGGCATTGTCAGCAAAATGCAGCTCTGCACCAGCTAGTTACAAGGATAGGAGAGAAGTGCAGGGAAGATGATAGGGTAGTCCCAGGTCAAGATTTTCGCTGGTTGATTCCCTAAAAGAGAAGGATATTGTATGAAGTAAAAAAAAAAAAGCGGTATACAGTAATAAGCATACTCAGTCCTGAAAAAGTACAATTCATGCAACTGGAATAGCAATTCCCTGTTTTAAAGCTTTTCCCAAATAAAATTTGAAGTACAATATGAGTAATATTTCATGATGGAGTTTCAGTAGTGGTTGGATCAGAGTAATGACTGTTGAATTTTGAGTGTTCTTCACAAATTCATAATAAAACTCTTTTTCTCTGAAGATTAGCTAAGCTATCAATGTTTTGATTTGGTACCAACCTATGGGGTCACTAAAGAGATTGGTTATTTTTTTCCTTTTCCTCCAGCGGATAAATCCCTCTGCAGAAATGGTTATGATTGATAGGATGTTTAACCAGGAGGAAAGAGCATCTCTTACCCGGGATAAGCGTCTTGCACTTGTGGATCCTGGTAAGTAATGCTTAACTTTTAAATTAAGTGTGGAGTGTTTAAGAATAGTTGTGGCCACAGTAAGGCACTGTTTGCTGTGGATTCTAGTTATTGAAATACTGAATAAGCATTTGCAAGATAACTTTTATAACTCCAGAATTCAACAGTCCAGAGACACTGTAGGGTTGAAGCAGTTATTTGAGGGGAAAAAAAATGTTCTGCCTGTTTGGCAGGGAAATGTTTGAATTTCTTGTGACAGCAGTCATGACTCCTGCAGTGTCTCCATTCTAGCAGGGAAGAATCTATGAGTTTGCTTGCAGTCAGAAAGAGCCAGCACTATTTGAAGCATGAATACTCTTGTTCATCTTAATGAAGTGTTGCTCTTAGAGTATTGTGGCCATTTAAATGGCAGCATTTTTAACTGGGATGTTGTTAAACATAGCACCTGGAAACACATCATTTTTGTGTAAGATTTCAGCTATGATGTGTTTAAAGCTCCTGCATGATCTGCATATTTTAAAAGGTAGTCACAGGTTGTGTTGTAGAATGTATTAATCTTCAGAGACCATATTTACATATTTAGAATGCTGGGAAGTGCCCTTAATCTGGTTTTACAGTGCATATACGTGAGCAGTGTGCTGATTAATTTAGTGCTAATCTTCTGCACTGTACAAAACAGAACACTTAAGCATAAGTTAAAGACCCAGATCTGTAAGCTGTGGATGTTATTTGAATTTCAGTACTGAGAAGCGCTGTTGGAGTGTCAGTTATTTGGATGTGTGGCTAATTTTAGTAAAATGTTGCTACTTGATTTTCAGATGGTTATCAGGCCGATTTTTGTTGTTCTGCCAAACAATTTGAGAAAACAGCTGAAGAAGCACAGTCCAGCAAAAGTGACCATCAGTCTAGCAAAACATTACCTTCTCGAAGTCAGACTACCAAAACCCAAGCCAGAGACCGACCAAAATCCAGCTCAGCAGAGTCCACAAACCACAGTAAACTTCCTCTAGTGCCTAACAACATTCTGACACCACAAGAAGGAAAAGCTTCTACTAAAAAATCTGAGAGCCTCACTAAAGCTTTAAAGTTTGAAAAAGCTAATTGTTCTTCTGAGAGCCAATACATGGCCCTTTCTGAAGAAAGGATGAGTGGAAAAGATCTTGCCAAGTCCACTGAGAATTCTTCGAGTTCTGAAGACTTGTCAAAAATTGTGTCTAGAGGTAGTCATGGAACACACAATAAAATATCAAGGAACACAGTTCAACCTTTCTCAAAGGTAACGTGTAACAATTCACTTCAAGACAAAACTCTGAGGAGCTCTCCAAAGAATGAGGTTTTGCATCCTGATAACAGGAAAGGCTCTGGTGAACCCCAGCAAGACTTACTGCTCAGTAAGAGTTTAGAAACTACATTTAAAAACATCTTGGAACTTAAAAAAGCTGGGAGACAGCCACAGAATGAAGCGGCAAGTAGTGGCTCAGTTGAATTAGAGTTCCCTAATTTTTCACCTATCGCTTCACAAGAGAACTGCCTGGAAAAATTTATTCCAGACCACAGTGAAAGTGTTGTAGAAACTGACTCTATTTTAGAAGCAGCTGTAAATAGTATCTTAGAGTGTTAATAGTTACAGTACCATGGACAAGTTATGTTTCTCTTAGCAGAAGCAAATGTGAATGACACCACAAGTACAGCCTGACATGCATTTAAGGTTAACCTTTCTAAACTAGATTCTGTTCTGTGTTTGAGAGCAATACTCATTGTGGTTACAGTGAGATATCCAAGTAAAGTTAATCCTTGTTAGAATGCAGTCTGTTAGGGCCTTACTGTTTCAAGTATTATTATGATAGTGCTTTTGATAATTGCGCAGTACTGCAACATAACAGGGTTGCAGGTTGTTTAGGCCCTATATAATATGGTAATATACTGACAATCACAGTCATTTGAAAGGATATATTTATTAAGAAAGTGTTTTTAAAGAGTGATGGAAGCAACAATTCTCCCCTACCCTTTTCTTCCACAAATCATCAAATTTTTAGTTTTTCTGGAAAACCCACTGTACCTCTATTCAGAAATGATTATTTGCTTTGTTAATGACTCTGTATTCTAGGATTCTTAAGTTGGAAGGAAATCATCAGTGTGTTTACAAGGCTTCATAATTTAAGTGCTTTTCTATTGCTTTCTGAGCAGAAGCTAGTACTTGATATATTTGTAGTGGGTAACTTTAGTCTGTGGGATGATATTATATGATCTTAGTCACAGTGGCATGATATGAAGTAATAAATGCTTGACTAAGGAAGGTAGAATGGAAGCCAGTAAATAGCAAAGTGTACAGGATGAGGCCATGATAGAGCCATTAATTTATATATATAATACATATATATGTTATCTCTTGAGGAAAAGATTTTGCATTTTATAATTGGATGTAGTCAGCCTTGAGTCTTTCTGAAGTGGTATAAATGTTTTTTTATTTGTTGTTTGTTTTTTTTTTTAGACCAAGTGTCAAAAGCACTTTTATTTGAAAACTGTATTTGTAGCTTATATTTTAAGAGGATGTTAGCCTTACTCTGATTAAATTTAAAGGCCAGTGTTTATTTTTGATTTTTTTTTTTTTGCTTTTTGCTGTCAGAGAATGTTAAATCATCCACCATAGCAGTCATAGTTAGCGAGATATGTACAGACCAAAGTTGATCAGCAATCCCATTGTTTAAACATATCAAAAAATGTGTAATTATTAATTCATATTGTAAAGCCAAGTGAAACCATTGCATGGTTTGTCTTTGGCTTGCTGTCATGTTGTTAAGATAGAATCTTATTATTTTATTTATTTATTTTAATCTATGACTTTTTTTTTTTTTTGCTGCCCATGCTGCTTTGTTCTAGTTTACTTTGGTCATGAGTGCTTTTGTGCACATAAGCACGCTGACATTCGTCACGTGTGTGTAGTACATATGTCTGCTCAGGAGGATACAGCTTTTGTGGTTTCTAAGGTATGCTCATGTTCTCCCCCAGAACTTCTCCACCATTTCTCAGAAACATTACCAGCCATTTTCCAGACTTTCTGATTATGATTTTCATGATATAAGAGGCTCATTGTGACAAGCTGTGGTTGTCAGTCAGATTGCCAGGAGAGAAACCAAAAGGTTTTGCTGGTGTGTAGTTCAGTCCATCTGAACAGCACAGACAGAAGCAGAATTAGATCCTTGAGATAGTAGAACATTACAGCGCAACTCAGTATTGAGCTACAGTTCACTGTCTGACCACTAAAGGAAACCAGATCTAGAAAGCAATGAGAGAATGATGAACTTCCTTAAAATTCATTTCCCCTTCAACGTGAATGGAAGTACTGGTTTTGTATGTTACTAATTGCCATTTAAAAAAAAATGTGCCAATTTTAAAGTATATGTTTGTAAAAACCCAACATTCCCAAGTGTTGTAAGAAATATTAATAAGTATTGCCAGTTTTAAATTTTTAGTTGGGTGTCCACAGAATAGGCTCTCAGGCAGTTAGTTGTTTTCTTATTGGCAAAACTGACAAGATAGTCTTCACCTATTGCCTTTTTAGATTTAATAATATTCTTATGGCTGTGTATGCTGATGCATATTTTATTTTATCATTTTGGAAATTTAGCCATTCTGAACTATTTAGGAAGGAGAACATATGTTACACAGCTGTATGTTAACTCGTTAAATTTTATTTCATTGAGGAAAAAAAAAAAGTGAAGTTGCACATTTATCAGTCCCCTTGCTTATTTTACCATCTCTAAATGGGTGTGGGCTTTCCAGCCTCTCTACAGCAAATACATAACTGAAGTATCAGGTTATGTGTCTTCTATTGGGTCTCATTGGGAAGGGGGGACAATGGCATGTAAAAATGACAAATTACAAAAAGTAATCGTGGTTGATTTGGTCAGACACATTTCTCTGAACTGCTGATGGGAGGAAGCCCTTGAACAATCCTAATAAGACTGATCTTAGATTGTTAATGTTCTGTTGTTCACTCCTTTGAATTCAGTTCTAAAGGAATTCTGGTACGTGGTGAAGCAGTAAAGGAAAGAATTGTATTTTTGTGGTGCTTAAAAAAAGTTTATTAATCATATGGGCTCAAGTCCAGCAAAGTATTGTGAATGTGCATGACTTTAAACATGTTTTCATTATTTTGCTGGATCAGCATTGTGATTTCAATGTTATTTAATACTGCCTAATATTAAAAGAAATTTTAAACTGGCAATTAAGAAAACTATGTTCATTTTTAAGATTTTGGTATAATTTATCTGTTAGAGTAGGGAGGCCTTACAGACTGACTTCACTTAAAGAGGATGTGTCACTTATTGTCAGCGTGGTATGGACTTTATTTGCTTAAATACCTTCATTTGTAAAGTATGTCTCACTTGAAATTGCTTTGTATACATTTTGTAAAAATATTTATAAAATGTTTTGTAAAAAAAAAAGTATAACAAATTGCAGTTTATTTTGTTATGTTGGATAAATACTGTTAAAAGACACAAGTCAGTAAATATATTGTTAATCCATGGATAGGAAATGTTTAGTTGGAGATTACAAATTGAAACAACCATTGCAATACAGCCAAAGATTTGGGAAAAAATGTCTATCTGTGATTGTCTTGATTTAACCAAGTTGAATATTTACATTTCCAAAAGATGATTGGTATCAGTTTTAAGTAATATGACTACAAAATATTCTTACTCCTCTCATCATGCAGGTCTGTTGTAATATATTTAGTAGGCCAATTTTCCGTATTCCTTATGCATCTTTCTGAGCATGCACTATTAGGCTTTGGTTCGTGTGGCATTATGACTGCATTCACTAACGTTAATATCCAAATTATGAGAGAGACAATGGTATAGTTGGTATTAGGAGTCTTGCCACAGCGAGGTTCTTGAGACATGCTCTCCTTCTCTGGTGTATTTTTACAAGGTAAAGGAGTCATCTTCCTGGTGCCGCATGGAGATGGAAGATGAGAGGTCAATCAAGTTGCCACTGCATCCACTCTGCAGGTTTGACTCATGTCAGCTGCATTTGGTTATAGATACCTGTGTTTGGGTGTTTTGTGTGAAGATGCTGCAATTGCAGGTGGTGCAGTGAATTTTCCTACTTTTATTAGAGGGGTGATGAGCCTTTTCTTACTGTGATTGAATTTTTCGGAGAGTATGCTGAGACTGATCTAGTAAAGCTCTTATACCTGGAACTTCCTTACTTTATTTTTGGAGGCTGTGGAAGTGGAGCATTGGTGAAGGGAACTGCCTCTCATCTTGGAGTAGGGCCTGCACTGTTGAAAGGTAGAAATCTTCATGGTTAGTATTTGTTATTTTGTCAATGAGACAAAATAAACATGTCTTTGGATGCTTCCCACATGGATTCAGACAGTAACAAAATGAATAAAATTAGTTATGTATTATTTTAATCTCTTTCTGGGTTAGGATGGCTAAGCATCTTGGGGTTAATTTTTTTTTTTCTTTTTGCCATATCCCTGTAGAAGCACCAGGCAAACTTTTTGCAATGCTAAACAGTTTATGTGAAGTCTACTGTGCAGGTATCTTCACCTGAGAATATCTTTATGTTCTAGGAATATGGCATATTTTTTTTATTGCTTTTCAATAACATTTTTATACTGAGGCTTGTTTTTTCAACTTATGGGGCAGAATTTATGAAGATTTGGGCATATGTGTTAATGCATTGCTGATTTAAGAAATTCAATACACCATGATTTTGAGGATCTGAACGAAGGAAAAAAAAAGCCAGAATCAGATTGGCACAAGGAAAGGTAAGTAAACAATTTTTAAAACCTAGAGGAACTTTTCTTCAGTAAGCTTTTTTTTATAAGCCTTTGAATTTTTCCTTTCAAATCATAGACACTTTTCCTTGGAGTTTTCACAAAAATTTTTTTCAGACAGCTTCCAGAAATGGGAGAAATTGTCTTTGTGACTGGCGGTCAGCTCTCACTTCGGTTAAAGAAAGTCACTGCAGAAAAGAAGCAAGGTCTGGTGAAGATCTGCTCATAGCAGCTCTGGTGCACAAATGCAATGCATGTACAGATTTCAGATGAGTAGTGGTGGGTGTACTGAGTTTTTTTGTGATTTATGGGTTAGCATTTGTAAGTGCTGCTAATCTTGCAACTGGTCATCATATTGGACGTGGAAAAAGTGTGTGTAATAATGAGTTACAATAGGCAAACACCAAGTAAGCTTCCTGTACTAGGGAGGAAAATGCACAAAGGACACAGAGTGTCCAGCTGAACCAATGTGTTTGGTGTTAAAGGAAAAACCTTTAAAACTGCCCTGCTGTGTGCTGAGGATAAACCTCATTTAATTTTTTTTCTAGTTTGTCTTAACCTTTTGGGGAAGAAGTATTCTATAGATGAAGAAACTATCTGCATCAGAATTTAAGGCTTTTCTATATTTTATATATATATTTATATAAAAGATATATATTATATCTAATATATATTAGATATATATTATATATATGTGTAAATGTATGTATGTACACACACAGACACATATGCAGGGTGGGGGTTGACCTCTTCTCCCAGGCAGCTACTGACAGAACAAAGACAGACTTGATCTGTGCCAGGGGAGGTTCAGGCTGGATATAATAGGAATTTCTTCACTGAAGGGGTTGTTCATCACTGGAATGGACTGCCCAGGGAGTTGGAGTCACCATCACTGGGAACCTAGTACAGCTCATCTCACAGCATGGCATTGCTTGGGTGTATCTGGGGCTAACAAATGGCCAACAGCATAAAATGCATGGAGTTAATATTATTGAGGTTGAACAATTCCACATTGCTTTCATGGCAAAATTAATCAGGGATTTTGGAGGCCTCTTGTTTTCAAGGGCAAATAGATTATCTGCTGTGTTTGTGGAAGGCTTGATACTGAGTGCTCAGGAATAGGGACTTGGAAATTTTGTGTCCAGAGAAGAAAATTCACATGAGGCTGAAGGAGACAAGGCTCCAGGGTTTGGAAGAGATGAGCAGGAAGGTAAGTAAGTGTGTGTGTGATGGATTTTTTTTTGGGATCTGAGATTTAAATGACCTAAACTTGATTTTAACAACATAGGATGTATTGTAGATGCAGGAAGTTATACAGTATTGTACCTGTTCATATATTAGATAACATAATTAATGTAATACTAAACATACCGCTCTTTTTTCCTTTGCACCTGGGTGAAGAATGGATTTAGTGAATATTTTACTCAGATGAGGATTTGTGTGTCTTTAACAGTTGCAAGGATGGGCTTGCACACAGTTGGAAAGCTCTTTGTGAAAGAACGTATCTAATATGCAAGGTTTGATGTTAATTTGAGCAAGAACATTGGGAAAAACTGTGAGTCAGTTTCAAAGTATTGTGGAGTGGGTGAGGTAGTTTCATGCTACTGAATGAGTGTCATTGACAACATAAGTCTTTACTAAGAGGTCAGGCAGGTATAGAATCTATTTTCTACTATACTGGTTTCTTTGAGGTTAAATTTCCCCCAGTGATTTAATTAATTTTGAGTTTTTAGTGAAAACAGTATAAAACATTAACATATCTGTAGTAATTAGAATTCCCTTTATGAAAATACATTGTTACTCTCATCTCTTCAGAAGGGCAGTTTTAGTCCTGTGGCAACCAGTCCGAGAGTTAAATCTCACTTCCCAGGAAGTTTAGGACTGCTTTTTTAAAATGAAATATTAACACACCTGATTTTGTTAAAGCTAAAAGAGAGATACCAGCCTACTCTGATTTTGTCTTGTTTTATCCTTTGGCAATCAAATTTTAATTTCCTAACTAAGTAATAAAGTGTTCTTGGATACTTTTAGCCTTAAGTCACTTAGACCTGTTTCTTCAGCAGTATTCTGTCAGAGGCTGCATGGTTTGTTTTAGAGACATTTTTATGAAGCAGGTTCCTAAAAAAGATGGTCATATTTTACCTGTGCTCTTATTTTCTGTAAATTTTGCATAACCTTTGGAGGAAAATAATGTTTATGTCTTAAATTTGTAAACTCTCTAGCTAAGAGACCCCCCCCCACCTCCTCTGCTGTTGCATGCAGATGTGTTTAGCATCTACCCCAATCAGAGTGAAGCTATTTTCTTCCTTACTGGAAGAAAATACTTACTTTCTTCCTGGCTGGTTTGGTAGAAATAAATACCAGGATGAGATTATTGATGGCAGGGAAAACTGGATTTATTTACTTGTTATTTTTATCTGCCATGCTCTTTAAGACTTGAAGGTGTTAGTAGTAGTTTTATTGCTCTGGTGCCAAGGTCCAGGCATTGAAAGAATTTGAGACTGAAGATTGGAGTAAACCATGCCACAAGTGGTGTGACCACGAGCCTTAAAACTTTATACTCAAATTCAGACCTCTTTGTGCTGCAATCCAAAAGCAAGATTTATCTTGAAATCCAGTTTTGTTGTGTGTATGGAGAGGAAGAGGAGAAGGAGCAGATGTAAATTGTTAAAGGTCTGTTGTGTTTTAGAACAGAAAAAAGAGAATTTTCACTTGCTTCTTCCTTCCCCTCATTTACTTAACAAGGTTGCAGGAGCTTTGACACTGGTGAGTTGACAATGTTCTGTAAAGGGTTTAAAAACGAGAAGCAGGGTGTAAAGCAGAATATACAGCTCTATTTGTCCATTCCAGAGGTAGCTCAGTAACATCATGTTCTGTGCAAATAAACAGTAGGTTTCAATTATCTGCTGCTAATTATCACCCAAATTTGATTTGCACGCTCTTCAAAGGGACTCATATCTTTCTGTTTAGTTATTTGTTTCAGTGCAATAAGTGAGTTTAATTCAAACCAAATGTGGGTCAATTTCCTACTGGAAAAAAATGCAAGGAATGTATTTATCCACAGTCATATCAGTTTAATTTTAGTTTAATGTATGTGGTGGTTCACAGCCTCAGTGGGGAGGTGAATTTGTGTCGATCTGTGAATTGGCTTTGCCTGTTTGGCAGTTTTGTAAAGGGCTTGGTGAGTTGTAGAAGGTCTTAAGTGATTGTGCCAAATGGGGTGGTTCTGATGGGCTCTGAGTAATGAGAGGAAGTTTTAACATTATACAGATGTAACCAAATCTCAATGTGAAGACTTTTTCCCCCCAAATATTATTTCCGTTACACAGCATTGGGCCAGTTGCTCTTTCACACGGACTTTTTTTGTGCTGCAGTAATTGTCCTTTTAATCTTTATAGGCAGACTGTATTTATTCCTCTGTCTGTAGTGGTAAAGACAACAGTTTCTGAGGGCATTGAAACAATGGTCTCATGCCTTCACCAAAAGCACCTACTAAGAACTATAGGCCTAGGGAAGAAATGAGGCAATTTAAGGTATTTCTGATGGAGTGATTGACTAAGACACCGAGCAGTGCCCTGGAAATCCCACACTACTGTCTCATCGTGTGGACATTGTAGTGGGAAATGGGCTCTTGGTGACCCTGCTTGAGCAGGGGCCTTAACAAGGTGACCTCCAGTCATCCCATCCATCCTTAACAACTCTGTGCTAATAATATTCAGTTAATGTTGTGGAGAAAGGTTATTTAAGTGTGCAGTACTAGCTGCAGTTTTCAATTGAACATTATGGGATCTCACAGGTCATAGTGTGTATTGAAAAATACATTAATTTTTTGCTTTTTATGACCTAGGAAGAAAACATACTGTGAGAAAGGTGTTAAAAGATTTTTACTAGTCAAATAGTTGGTATTTTACAGAGAAAAAACAACTGTCAGTAAAGTAGGCATCATCTTTAGCAGAGCTGTCTCATGAATGAATATTCACCAAATGCAGCAGCTACTTGATGCTCTGCTTGGTAATCTACTCAGTAGCTCTAGCTCCATGCAGTCATTCATAAAATGTTCACTGGATGCAGTGAATGCTCTTAATTTTAACATGTCTTGTCTCTTTTCACTATTAAAAATATCGTGTCCATCCTCATCCACAATCTCTTTTACTTGGTTTGTTACCCACTGCTGCAGTAGCTGCCAGCTCCCCCCTCCGGTCTTGATCTCTTCTTTCAGCTCATAGTGAAAGCAATGCTGGCAGCTGCTCTCTGAGCACAGATGGCAAACTTAGTCCTTGTTCAGACACTTGAGCCTCTGCTTTTTCTTTCCCTTGAAATCAGTCTTTGTGATAAAAGCCTAGTTACTTATTTAGTGCCTCTGTGGTGTAATGGATGCAGCCAGGGGGCAATCTGCCATGCAGCTGGTTAGGCATGGAACAGCCACAGCAGGGAGAAGGGTAAATCCAGCTGGGAATTGCTGCCTGTAAAGGTGGTAGTGAAAGTGTTGCTAGCCCTGGTAATTGGTAACAGCCATTTACAGGGCCAGGGAGTTTGGGTACGTGTTCTTGCGAAAAGTTGTATTCAGGATTGTGCACTCCTCTTTCCTCTCCTGCGTGTAGGAATGTATAGACCCACTCCAGGATGGGGCTCTCACAAACCAGGGACATGCAGCACAGGCTGGGTGGGGATGTTAGAGCCTGCCCTGGCTGCGGGGTGCCTGACTGCACTGAGCCTAACACAGGGCTCTGGCCTCCTTTGCCCTCAGCTAGATGAGTGGGTTTAGGCTGAAATCACCTGGACCTCTGGATAAAGAGCTTTTAGGAGTGTGGGGTTGGTTTTGTTTTGTTGAGATTTTTTCAACTTTCTTTTTTTCCCAAGAGAAGGATGAAGGAATGGAGGATTGGTAGACACTAGAATCTGGACAGAAGTTGAAATTTGATCTGCAGAGTATTTTTATGCTGCATTTTGACTACCTTTCAGAAAAAATAGTATAGATTCTGTAGGCAGATGGACACAATAGCACTGCAAAGTGTGACTTTCTTCCGGCTGTCTTAATGGAGTGTTGATTTTAAAACATAATTTCACTGCTGCTTGCTATGCAGTTAGCACACAGTGCATACATTTGGTTAGTTCAGCTGTGCAATGCCATACTTTGTTTTGGGGTGGATGTCACTATTGGCACTTCAGTCAAAACATCTTTGTAACGTAAGTGAGCAGTCAAACAAAATTTGAGGGAAGGAAAGAAAGATTATGCCAAAAAAGCTGTTAATATTGTAATTCTATCAAAATTTATTTTAATTAAGTGTTAATTACTGTT